>NC_050177.1:39798037-39800537 GCF_008315115.2 Sander lucioperca
TTTTCTTCTACTGCCCAGATGTACAGTAAGCAGGGCTGTGCACTTCCTGCCACAGTCATCAAGGCTCAAGGGAAATCTCCATGGTAACACTGACAATGTAAATCCTGTGTTTTCCCATCACTTGTGTGCGAGTGTGTGTCTAACATGCAACTTATCTGCTGGTGTTTATCACAGCTCATTAACACGACAACCAAAAAGTTAAATCCTCTTATGCCAATGAGCTGCATTTAGATTTACCCAAGTGCTCTGGGGAGAGGAACCTTATTCACAAGCACACAAATACACACACTGATAGGTTACACTGAGTGTTTACATTTATCCCAATACTCTGGGGAGATTCTAACTCATTATGCTGTGGATATGTTGTCTGGTGAGATGCTTAAGCTGAGGCCAGTGCTGTGAGGCCACCAGAGAATTTAGTCTTGGCTCCTTCATTGCCTCTTATTTACCCAACTCAGGCAGGGACTGACTAGATCTGATAGCAGTCTGGCCACCTAGTCATTTTGGAGCTGCAAAATCACATACATCAACATGTTTTATGCAAAAACACAAACAGATTCGCACAAGCATACGGATATACACATATACCCGCCAACCTACAAAAACATACACATACACAGTTATTTGAATGATGAAAATGCCGACTCAGGAGAGTAGAGGTGGAAGACATGAGAAGAGTCGGCACCGTCATTGCCCACGGGCCTGTCTTATGGCTAGACAAACACAGATATAGAAAAGTAAACACACACACACACACACACACACACACATCAATATTTGGCCAGAAAGATATTTAAACTCCCCTTTAATCAGGGGGAACAGATGGCCCCAAGGTCTATGAACTCTGTCCGTCCCTTTATGTCCTGGCAGTTTTTACATGCAGTTGAAGAAGAGAAGGCAGCGGACAGGGAAAGGAAAGGAAATGAAAAAGGATAGTGGAGCCGCATTGTTTTAAGATAGATATGCTGACAGTCCTAACAAACTAATTAAAGGAATGTAAATGTATTTTCACCCTGCAAAAGAACAAGAAAATTCATTAAAGTTCATCATATCAAAGTATGCAAATGTCATTTTTACCCATAAGCATGCTGTAAGAAAAGTAGTGGCAGTAAAAGAGTGCCAAAATCACAGTTAGTTGAATTTCTTAGTTACCACTACTGCGCCTACCACAGCAGTTGGAGGATTTCTAAGTCAACATACTGCAGTTTCACTCACTAACCCTACAATCGATACTTTTCCTTAGTTCTATGACCTTTATTCTTTCTCTGTGTATTCTTTTGTGTTTCTTTTCCCTTTATGTCATTCTGTAATGCTGTCCCTTTTACAGTATGTCATGCCCTTTATGTCATGTTCACTTCAGAAATAACATGAATGTAGAAATTCACACATTAAAGTTTTAATCTTTAGATGGCTTCACTCTGTCTCTTCTCTCTCTGCAAGTGTGTGTCTGTTTGTACCATCTGCCCTAAGGAGTTCTACACAAAGAAGAAATTTCACGTTTCCATCTATTTCTAAAGCACCCTCTCACATTTTGTGTTGACAGTTGCTTTGAGGTATTTGCTGCTTCACTCACAAACCAGACCAGACGATTTCCAGACCCCACACACATAAGCACACGCACACGCAACACAAATAGATACCAACACACACTAATCCTGCCCCGGGTGTTGAAATTGCGGTGATACATTTCTATAGAATTGCACTAGAAGCCAAAATTGCATAAATGCAACTTAGGAGAAAACCTTTTCACTGTTCCGGGGATTAAATCTTCCTTCTAAGCCCAGATCAAATATCTGATTGTTCAGCCTGCTGCTGCTTCAAGGTGAAGCAAATATGCCACACAGGTACACACCCACTTTGCTTAGTATCAGATATTCTCAACTTTCATCACGATATATATTTAATCTGTTCACAAAATCCATGATCATTTCCCTCAGTACTCCAAGAAAGCTTTAATTGCACCATCTTCAATTAAACATAAGCCAATATCCCTGAACAAAATCTTCTTTAGTTGGTATAATACAGTTATCTTAAAGCCTGTGAAGAGGAGGAGGAGGTGGAGAAGAAGAGGATTTTTATTAGTCAGAGAAGATTAGGGATATTTCTCTTAAAAAACTCATGGATTTAACTACAGTCTTTTTATCTGTCTCTGTAGAAGCCTCTTTTTTATCCCTGCTTTTTTGTCTATTTTTGTGTTTGTTTCCATCTTTGCTTGCTTCTGTTTTTCTGCTTCACAAACCTTGTATTTGGCACAGGATAATGAACATGGGCTCTTGATCCAATCATACCACAAACCTTAGCATAACGCGTTATTTTTTTTAATCGCATTAATCACATGCCGCCATTTATTAATTTATTTTACACTTCACTCGGCTTTGGGTCATGCCTAACAGGCTACTATTTTGACCCTTTGCCGCACCTTTACTTATCATCAAGCTGCCATACTTCCTCGTAACACATCTTGCTGCTGCAGGCTGCAGGCATGATGGAGAAAGACAGC
>NC_050177.1:39805537-39865537 GCF_008315115.2 Sander lucioperca
AGTGTGTGCAGTATCAAGCATGTTAACATTACATATAATTCATACACACTTGCTAACAAGCAAACATATCGGTTTTCACACAAGTATATATACAAACACACACACATACATAAATACAACTAAACACCCATGATGGTGGGTGTAACAAGATGGCAAGTGGCAGGGAACTAAGTTCCCTACTGAGAGAAATAATGAACAGGTGTCCAAAGCACACACCTCAGAGTGTGTGTGTGTGTGTGTGTGTGTGTGTGTGTGTGCGCGCGCTGCATGTATACTCTTGCTCAGATTGTCTGCATGCATATTTGTGCTTCTGTGTACCTGTATGCTTACAAAAAGTCAGAGATTGCAGACCTGTCGTATTGTTTTTGACAATGAGATGGGGTGACCTAAAACTCACATTCATATTCTCAACATCATTAGTATGCAGCCAAAACAAAGGCGAATAGACTATAAAGGCTGTCACAGAGTCTAAATTAACAACCAGTATGATGGAGCAGTCACCTGGCAAGGGGAAGATTGACAGCCTTTGATTGCATTATTATGCATCATTCACATATTCATCTTCATGCACAAACTATGCCAGCGAGCACATGAGGCGTACACTCTCGCAGGCACAGACAAACACAAAAACTATAAAATCTGGTACGCACATACAATAAAAGATGCACTAAATCGAAATACCTTCAACTATCACAACACACAAACACAAATATCTTATACAGAGTGTGAGTCCCTTTCACAAGTCTTTGACTCTGCCTCCTCCACCTCTTATTACTACCTCTAGTCTGTTGATCAGCTAAGACCTGATGCCAATATACCAATAATGGAGTGGCAAAGTTTCCCAGTGCAGCAGGCTAAAATCCAGCCAGCAACTGACACTTGACAAATTCTTGTTGGCATTGATACCCGGAGAAAGAGAGATGAGCAAAAAAAAGAGAATGAGCAGGACGTGCTTATGTTGTTGGTTTGTTTTCCTGTGCACACTCAATTAAATCTAATATGTGCAGCCTGTCTGTATATGAACAGGTGAAGTGTGTTTAGACAAGGCAAGGTAACATACTTGTATTTATATAACACAAACCAGACACAAAGGCAATTCAAATTGCTTTACATAAGCATAAATATACAATAAAGGGAAAAAAAGAAAAAAAGCATATAAGCATAGGAATGGCCATCTCTTGATAACCTCAGGGAAAGCAATGGCAAACAGAAAAGTTTTAAGCCCAGATTTGTCCTAATTTTAGTTTAGTTATGTCAGGCATACAAGGTTACAGGTGTCATTATCATTGGCTCAGTCTGTATCTCTATCTTTATGAATTTGTAATGCCTATCCAGCTAGAGATGAGATCTGTAAGCAGAATAAAGGACTTGGTGTCTGGATGTAAATTATAAATCAGGGATATCCAGAGTCTGAGAACAGAGGCGCAGGTTTGTGAGTCACCACATTACATTTTGTAATTACCTCTTTAATTATTTATATCTTATCCACAATCTAAGATTGTACGCACAAATCTGGAGGACAGGGAACATGGGGGCTGTTTTGATGTTCTTAGCAAGAGGGCAAATTTGGGTGATTTTTTCGAATGTAGCCACATTTTGAAAACACACACACACACACACACACACACACACACACACACACACACAATGAGGCTCCCCTGGTCTTTAAAGTGGGATGTTGAACGAACTTGACAGTAAAAGTAAATTGAAGCGGACTCAGAATTAATTTTGGAAAAAAGTTTGTCGCAGGTCTTCATTTAAGTACTTTCCCTCTCGATAATCTTGATATCCCATAACAAAATTAAATTACTTTTTCCACTTGACTTTGCCATTTTGGATCCTGGGACTGTGGTCTAGTAGTGAAAACGCATAGATAGTACATTCAATGCCAACTTAAGCAACCTTGGTCCCGCTAAACGTATGTGGTTTGCAGGGCTTGTTCCATTAGAGGCAAGTTAATCTATGTCTACTCAAGACTCTTTGCAACCAGGTGAATGCCTGTTGGGAGAGATTATACTTTTGCAAATGTTAAAGGCTTCCCTGAATTCCAATATCAAGACCGTTATGATCCAAGTCACCATGTACTGTACTGTATGTCAGCTCCCCATTAAACCCAGAGGTTTTACACTTTTAGGCGCTACAGGAAGACATATTTTTACACATTTCAGTAGTTTATTTCTGTCATAAAGTTTTAGTATTATCATTTCACTTCATGAATTGTAAACTATTACATTTTACATCTTCTGCAACAGGATAGAGTAGTGTGTCCCTGTAGGACCCTCTGTCCCATGATGAGGTGATAGGCAATGTCAAACTATCTGTATTATGTAAGTGTGTTGGAGTAGACTTAGTGTTAACTTTTGATTAAAAGCTTGAAAGTTCAGGCCATCGTATTTCCTCACAAAGCATATGGAGTATAGCAGAAATCCGGATTTCTTTAGATACATATAAGTCCAGCAGTAGATAAAGACACTTGGGTGTTTAAGAGGTGGATGTACCGTAGTTAGAAAAGTTCAAAGGTTTAATAGGTAAAGCGCTTAAGCAATGATAAAACAAACCCTCTCTGGTCTTAATGCCACCCACAATGGAAGTCATCAAAAGGATCAAAAGGTTTCAATGATCTTGGGAAGTTTCTCATACTGTATGTTGATCTAAAATTGGTAATATCTACTAGGGAACATAATCATCAACCACCTTTAATTGAATCCAGGCTTGTGGAATTAAAGAGTAAAAATATGGATTTTGGACTTGTAACTCAGACTTTATTCTGCAAATTTAGAGAGGAACTTAACCATTTTACACGTCAGAGTCCATTTAAAGGTCCTCATACTAAATATGCGGGGGAAAAAAGTTGTTAAAAGTATTTGGTGGTTCCAGAGGGAGTTGCTCAACGTATGATGAACTGGTTCTAGTGAGTCAACATCAGTTGTGGCTCAAGACTACAAGTTTGAAAATGAAAAAAAAAAAGGATTTAGAAAGAAGTGAGGCTACCAGACCTCTGTAACCCGCTGCTCATCTCTGCTTGAGGCTACATTAACCACTACTAGCATAACACACCTGAATCTCAAACAAAACTGATGGTGGCCGTGTTGCATTGTGGGTAATGTAGGTGCTAGGTTTTGACAAGGAAAAATATGTGGTATAAAAAGATGATATCTCTGGTTCTGTTGCATTAATTTTAACCGTAGGTTGGTCAGTGCTATGGGAGTGTAATGCTTAATAGGTGTAGTACTCATTGGTAAGATGTGAATACTCTTAATTCTGAATGAAATTGGTATGTAAACACAGTGTGATGAAAAGCTAACTCAATTTTGCTTAACACTGCTATCATTCCACTGTTCATTGATTAAAAATAACAATCAGGGAGAGCAGAAATACCTTCACTTGTAATTAACCATCTTGTTCTTTTAACGGCATTGATCCAGTTTTCTCAGACATTTCTTAAGTCCACTAGAAGTAGATGCAAGATAAGGAAAAGGGCAGGGCAAAGGATAAAGACAGAGAGGAATATATGCTTTAGGCCTCACTAATGCAGGTATACCTGCATTTTAGCAGCACATTATATCAGCACCGTCGATGTGCATGTGTGTGTGGGTATGTGTGGAAAACATCATTTAACTCTGACCATCACAGATATTTGCACTTTAATGAAAGAATGGATTGGAAAAAGGGTGCAACGAATGAACAAGGAAACAATGTAAATCTTCATAAAAATACAATAAAGTTGAAATGAGAGATGTCACACCTCAGACAAAAGCACTAAACTGATATTGTTATGGTTGAAATAAATGTATCTGGGATCATCCATAGGCATCAATGAGGAAAAGAAGCATGTCTTACAGTATGAAGACCGCTAAACACGGCTGAAAATGGATCGCACTTACAGATCCACACTCACTCACACAAAGACACAATCTGTATATAGACTTTCTTTGGTAACAACCACATGCACCCCTTTGCTAACAGCGCAGTGAAAAATCACTCCATATGTAGACTCAGTGAAAACATCGGGGCTCTGAGCCCATCATTTGTGGCAGATAACAGCTAGTGGAGCAGGCAGGTGGCTATTAGTCCTGATAAAATATGAATCGGCTTTATCATGCTGACTGTCTGTCTCCTGCTGGAAATAAATTAGACCTGGGTGGCGGTACATTTGGATAGCACACATTTTTGCACAAAATGAAATTTTAAGTGAGTAAAGGTATGACTATTTATATGTTTGGCTGTATCTTTCTGTTTACATGTCTTTGAGTGTGTTTGAAAGGCTGCCTTTGTGAGTGGTGTGATCACCTGTGTCATAAAGCTAAACTTAAGTTTGCAGCACACAGTGTGTGTGTGTGTGTGTGTGTGTGTGTGTGTGTGTGTGTGTGTGTGTGTGTGTGTGTGTGTGTGTGTGTGTGTGTGTTGTTGACAATAACTAGACGGTAATGGCCCTCTCCTTGTGGGGCCATTCTGATTGTGTATGATAAAGACAAATGAGCTGACAGCGAAGAGCTTTGCTCAAACCACCAGACAATATACACGTCTCCATCTAACCACTAACACACACAAACACATACTAAATACACGTTTGACTCGTGCTAACCAGAGTCCATGGGAAAAGACCAAGGTGGGCTCATATGAAAGTCCAATTAGAGAAGGCAGTTAAAATCATTAAAGGATAATTACAGCAACGCTGAAGCCTGTTTTCCATTGAGGCCTTTCTTCTTTTCTTTCTCCCTCAACACACTCTTGTTTTCATTTTCAGCTCCAATCAGAATTCAAACAATACTTCTGAGATGGCATCCAAAGTACAGCAATGTAATCTGTAGAGATTTTGGGTCTACAACATTTTTTGTCAGAGCTGACCAATTAAAGCATGAAATACACGGTTTTGTGAATTAAGGTTTAAGTTCCTGCCAAACTGATGCTCACATTCATAAAATCATGATTGAACAATATGGCAAGAGCCCATATCAAGCCTTGAACCTCAAGCAGTCACTCAGCCAATAAACCAGTCATGTTCTATCTATCTAGCTATTACCTACCTACCAACCAACCAACCAACCAACCAACCAAGTAACCAAGCAACCAACCAACCAACCAACCAACCAATCAATCAATCCATCTATAAATCTATCTTTCTATTAGCCCTTCTGTTGATCCCTCATTCTGTTTATTTTCTATTACATGGCGAGAAAAATGTATTGTGTCAAATGGCATCAAATGATAATTCTACAGCTCAACAGCAAGTGCGATCCCTCGTCTAAATTGATATCATCACAAGGGGGAAAATTGCAATGGGGAGGTAGCTACGGGCACACAAATCTGCCCACAGACACACACACATGGATTGAAGTGATTGCTCACTCTGCTCAACCCTGACCTCCGCAGTAATATCTGGTGCTCCTGCCACCCACCTTCTCACCATGGAGACGTCAATCACAGGGTTGCGTGGCGAGAAGGTTAGCGGCTGTCTGTCAGTTCCACAGCTCCGACTGCCCACATGCACCGAGCATGTACACACATACAGTACACACACACACACACACACACACACACAGTGTCACACACCCCCCAACATACACTTGACTGCTTTGTGATTGTGGCGTCCTAAAGGTCCTTCCGTCAGAAACCATTAAGCTTGTAGGATCCTGTGATTGATAAATCAGTAAATGCACGCACACAAATACATTTATTTAGTATAAAAAGCACAAAAGTTGTCAGTTATTCTTTCAGTTTCTTTTTTTTTATTTGGAAGTTGCCTGCTTCTTTCATCTAGTTAAAGAAGGCATTCCTTGATGCTACTTCAACCAGACAAGCAGCAGAAACTTGAGATGTATTTATGTTGTACTCTCACCCAGTGTCCTGTTTACCATGGGCGCTATCATGGGCCCTTTGTTCCCAAATGACCTCTCAACCACAAAGCAAGACCCACTCTGTGCACAAAACTGCAGACAGGCAATCTCATTACTAAAACTATACCTAAGCATCTTTTTTCACCATTAGCATTTGTTTTACCCTCACTAATATTTGCATGTGGGCTAACCAGTGTCCCTGCCTCACCCTGTTCTCTTCAAGTATCAGGAGGCTAATGGTGCTGTTATTACTGCATCTTCACATCCTCTCATTTACTGCTAACAATCTTCTCTGTAGTTTGCACAGGAAAGTACTAAAATGGAAGATCTTGCCAGGGGCTGCGTGGCTTTGCAATTAACCTCCAGAACTGCAAAGTAGGGGAAATTAAACTTGACTTCAGCTTTTATTACAAAACAGCAGGGAACTGCTGATAATACCCACAATACAATACGCACGCACCGATAGAAACACACACCTAGATTATTGTATGATATGTTCATGTACCATACCATGAAGACCCAGGACTAGGTGGAGGGATTATATCTCCAACCTGGCCTGGGAACACCTCGGGATCCCCCAGTCGGAGCTGGTTAATGTGGTTCGGGAAAGGGAAGTTTGGGGTCCCCTGCTGGAGCTGCTCCCCCCGTAACCCGATACCGGATAAGTGGACGAAGATGGATGGATGGATGTTCATGTATGAATGCATAATTACAGAGTCACAACATCCTAAATAATAGTTGATTTTCATTTGATTTAATTGTAATTTTAAAAGGGTATAAAAAGGTCACACATTTATTACTACGAAAGAGTATTAGGGCTACATGTGAAAAATATATTTGAGTTCTGAGTTTAAAGTCAGAATTCCGAGAAAAAAGTCTAAAACATTTTTTTTTTTTCATTTAAAAATAAAGAGTCAGAATTCCCCTTTTCAAGAAGGGGACCAGAGGGTGTGTGTCAATTACAGGGGTATCACACTTCTCAGCCTCCCCGGTAAAGTCTACTCCAAGGTGCTGGAAAGGAGGGTTCGGTCGATAGTCGAACCTCAGGTTGAAGAGGAACAATGCGGATTCCGTCCTGGTCGTGGAACAATGGACCAGATCTTTACTCTCGCAAGGATCCTGGAGGGAGCCTGGGAGTATGCCCAACCGGTCTACATGTGCTTTGTAGATCTGGAGAAGGCGTATGACCGGGTCCCCCGGGAGATACTGTGGGAGGTGCTGCGGGAGTATGGGGTGAGGGGGTCCCTTCTCAGGGCCATCCAATCTCTGTACGACCAAAGCGAGAGCTGTGTCCGGGTTCTCGGCAGTAAGTCGGACTCGTTTCAGGTGAGGGTTGGCCTCCGCCAGGGCTGCGCTTTGTCACCAATCCTGTTTGTAGTATTTATGGACAGGATATCGAGGCGTAGTCGGGGTGGAGAGGGGTTGCAGTTCGGTGAGCTGGGGATCTCATCGCTGCTTTTTGCGGATGATGTGGTCCTGATGGCATCATCGGCCATTGACCTTCAGCACTCACTGGATCGGTTCGCAGCCGAGTGTGAAGCGGCTGGGATGAGGATCAGCACCTCTAAATCGGAGGCCATGGTTCTCAGCAGGAAACCGATGGAGTGCCTTCTCCAGGTAGGGAATGAGTCCTTACCCCAAGTGAAGGAGTTTAAGTACCTTGGGGTCTTGTTCGCGAGTGAGGGGACAATGGAGCGGGAGATTGGTCGGATAATCGGCGCAGCGGGTGCGGTATTACATTCAATTTATCGCACCGTTGTGACGAAAAGAGAGCTGAGCCAGAAGGCAAAGCTCTCGATCTACCGGTCAGTTTTCATTCCTACCCTCACCTATGGTCATGAAGGCTGGGTCATGACCGAAAGAACAAGATCCAGGGTACAAGCGGCCGAAATGGGTTTCCTCAGGAGGGTGGCTGGCGTCTCCCTTAGATAGATAGATAGAAGCTCAGTCATCCGTGAGGAGCTCAGAGTAAAGCCGCTGCTCCTTCGCGTCGAAAGGAGCCAGTTGAGGTGGTTCGGGCATCTGGTAAGGATGCCCCCTGGGCGCCTCCCTAGGGAGGTGTTCCAGGCACGTCCAGCTGGGAGGAGGCCTCGGGGAAGACCCAGGACTAGGTGGAGGGATTATATCTCCAACCTGGCATGGGAACGCCTCGGGATCCCCCAGTCGGAGCTGGTTAATGTAGCTCGGGAAAGGGAAGTTTGGAGTCCCCTGCTGGAGCTGCTACCCCCGCGACCCGATACCGGATAAGTGGACGAAGATGGATGGATGGATGGATGGATGGATGAGTCGAAATGAGAGAATTCTGATTTTAATCTCAGAATTCTGACTTTAAACTCAGATCTCAATACATTTTTTCACATATGGCCCGAATCCTCTTCCGTATATTACACCAAATACAACGCATACTAAAAAAATCTGTCGCTGAGTGAGGTAAAACAATGGTGATTAGCCCATGGCCCAATTATGAAAGCCTTTGTATTGCAGTATTACAAACTGGGTGTCTGTGGCAAAAAATCACAAGTGGTGCACAGTTAGAGATGCATTTTCCATCAATCAGCAGTGGTTGGTCCACCAGAGAGTGTAGGCAGTGCTAACGCAACATGCTCACTCTTCAACTCACTTGTGTACGAGGCGGTGTACTTTTTTTATTCCCGGTCTCTCAGTTATCACTTATCGCCATAGGTGCCGCCAAATAAAACAAAACGGAGATCTTCAAATAAACCGAAAGCAGCTAATGCCTACCATACACTAGACTAGACTCTGAAAGGACTTTATAAAGACTAAAGTCTTACACCATCTCACATCTAAAGACAATCTGTCAAATGTCATTGAGTTTTTGGTCACAGACTATAAGATTTTACTACGTTTGATTTTGTCAGAACGTCAAGATGGGAAAAACACTGACTTAAAGGTCCCATGACATGGTGCTCTTTGGATGCTTTTATATAGGCCTTAGTGGTCCCCTAATACTGTATCTGAAGTCTCTTTCCCGAAATTCAGCCTTGGTGCAGAATTACAGCCACTAGAGCCAGTCCCACAATGAGCTTTCCTTAGGATGTGCCATTTCTGTGTCTGTAGCTATTGAGGAGGAGAGAGGGGGGGGCAAGGTGGAGGGCGGGGGTGTGGCCTTGACCAATTGCCACTTTGCTCGTTTGAAAGCCATGATGCCTCTCTCATGGGTGGGCCAAATTCTCTGGGCGGGCAAAGCAGAGAAAGGGGAGGTAACCTTGCTCCTTATGACCTCATAAGGAGGAGATTCCAGATCGGTCCATCTGAACTTTCATTTTCTCAAAAGGCAGAGCAGGATACCCAGGGCTCGGTTTACACCTATCGCCATTTCTAGCCACTGGGGGACCATAGGCAGGCTGAGGGAATGCATATTAATGTTAAAAAACCTCATAAAGTGAAATGTCCATGCCATGGGACCTTTAAGACAGCTCAAACTGAGTTTTATGACCACCTTAAACCAAACAATTTGACGACGGGAGCGCGCCCCGATTCTAGCAGGACTCTCATGATTTAATTCCGATATTAGATATTTGTCTGTGACAGTGGAACCGCCTGAAAAGCTGTTTGGTGTAAAGTCGGCACAACATGCAGACAAAAAAATAAATGCACGCTACTGAAATCATTTTAGAGTAATTTGTCAAATCATAATCTATGAACAAATTTGCACAGAAAATTAACATTGTCAATCCCAAATATTGTAGCTACAAAGGAGACACTGAAGATTCTTTACAAAGATTGATATGCATATATCATGTTTTGATTTAAGTTTTGGCCATCACTGTCTCAGCATATTTCAAGGTTCTGAAACACATACATATTAATAAATGTAAGCCCAATGTCTTCTCTTTGCTCTTTTTGCATTATGAATGACATCACATAACATTAGGTTGCTGGGTAATGATAAGAGAACAGTGCTGCTTGGTGTTTGATGAGTTATGCATGAAAGGATTTCTTTCAACCCTCCCCAGTTTCAGTCTCAGCAAAGCTCGTTTGCTTAAAGCTATTTTGATGTGTGCCTTTATGAGACCTTTGTGTGGGCCTGTTTGACTTTCCAAAGTTAAAATTTACAAATTCAGAATCCATTTACATAGAGCCGCTTTTTGCCTGTGCCAAGTCACTTGTGCCGGATGAAGTAATTTAGTGGTTTAGGCACGTAGTATAGTGTTTTTATTTGTTTGTTTGATTTGTATGTAGGAATCATTGAATTGACACTTACAATCTCACTATTTTACATTACAAATGCATTCATATGGTAATGTTTAGGACATGAGGAAGCGGACAATGCAGCTTTTTAATACTAAAGGATTGTGGACATACGATGTATGCAGCCATTGTTCCCCAACTATTTTTCTGAGAAAGCATTCAGACAATCATTTAATACCCAAACAAATCAAACTATCTTTTTTTGGATTCACACGTTTTGAAAGGTAGGACTATCAGGCACTGCATGAAAAAAACAGTCCTATCATTAACTTCAACGATGCCACCACATTGACGCAGTATGGATGCCAATGCAGAGGTCTCTAGCAGAAACACAGGTTTAAAAAAAAAAAAAAAGGAACCTGGCTCAACTACTGCTGCACTGCAAGATCATCTAGCAAGGTGCTGCATTGGCCAATGAAATACATGCAAGCACCACTTGCTGTTAGTTTACGTTGTTACATGAACCTCATATTTCTACTGTTTATCTTGCAATTGTCATAACAGAAGATAAAATAATTGCCCTGGTGATAGCTTTCCAGAGTTTTAAAATCTTTTGTCAAAGTTTTATAACTAATTTGCAGTATTTTGGAGTTGCAAAATCATGGATCTATTTATTAGTCATTAGTTCCTAACCCGGGATCTTATTTTATTGTCACAGTGGCTTCCACCAACACAGAAAGAAAGTTTGTTTTTGGTTTAACTTCCCAGTCAGTATATGTTGGTGCTGTGACATGCATTGCCCCTGAGTCCACCTTAATAATAAGTTTGAGTTGTCTAAACCTAACGCAGATCAGATAAATTGGAATGCTTTTTTACTCACTTTTTTTCTCTGGCTGTTTCTGCGTTTACATGCATATGATTTATGCCCTCCACCACTGCTCAAAGAATTATTTCTGAGACTAAAGAAAAACATTTTCCCTGCCCAGCATCTGGATGAAGATCCATCTCAGGTCTAACGACCCACTCATCCTCATTTCAGCAGTGGCCATTTTGTGCCAGATCCCTTGCCCCCATATCAGTTGACCTCCTTTTAACAGCAGCTATTTTGTGTCCGATACAAACACAGTTTCATTTCTGTGGGTCAGAGAACATTCACTTCTACGCGATTATTACAACAGTGAAATATTATGGGGAGACAATAATTGCTGTTCTAACCAGAGTCCGTAATAACGCGGTGTCTGTGTGTAGAAGTGTCTGTGCTTTACAAGCTGAGGCTGGTTCACGTGCCTCTATTCTGCTGTAACTATACAAGACCTACTATTTTAGTATCAGCAACACAGAAAACCATACTTGGTAAACAGATAGATACACAGAGACAGGTACAGAGCAGGAATACAAAGCCTAACACAGACACACACATGTACACCTGCACAAGAGATCCTAAAACACATGGAGCTGAAATGTCATGACTATCTCTCCTGCCTTTACATATAGAACGTAATATTATGCCATACTGTATACAATATGTGTGACATTGTATTATCTATGTGTGGGTCAACTGAAAAATCAATAAGGGAATGTATAAATCCACCACAATGCACATATGATTCATTCGCTCTCATGTTCCATGTGTATACAGTATGTGAGTTTTAAGAATGTGTCTGTGCACATTTCAAGTGTGTATACCCTGTGTTTACACATATAGTTTACTATATGTAGTGTGTGGGACATTACTGCATGTTCTGCAGAAGGTATGCCTAATTATATTTCTAACAACATTACACCTTACAAACTGAGCACACACATGAACACACAGAAACAGTAGAGATATATGGGTGATCATTGATATAATTCATGACTCATTGGCTCATACTAACATTTAACTATAAACAGTGTGCCAGGAGCATCACAAAGAATCTCCCAAACCCAGGAATGAGCTGAACTATATGTCAAGTGAGTGCATTTTTGTCCAATGTGGGTTGAATGCACGTTCAGTAGACTAATAAGTACAGTAGGTGCTGTCAAAGTGCTATCTGTAACAAAACATTCTTTGATGCCCCTCTCATTGATTATTAGGGGTACTGCTCCTTTTGCTGACAGCAACCCCAAAGCAGAATATCCTGGTGAATGCAAAATATTGAAAGTAGTGTATATGAATAATTTTAAAGTGAAGCAAAACATTTTTGTTTTGTTCTCAGCTTTATTTCTTTATTTTTTTTCGGGGAGGGGTGTCTGTGCCTTTGATTGACAGTGTACAGTTGAGAGGCAGAGAGGACGCATCAAGTGTATGTGGTTGTCCACTGTGATGCATCAGATTTCTACTGAACTACAAACAGTATTACCTTCACATACTGTTTTAGGAACAGATCTCTGAAATGTGAAGGAGAATTATGACTTATTACTGCAACCCCACACACCTGAATCATTCCACTAGTATCATATATTCATATCATATTCAACAACTAAAGTGGCATAAGGTAAATTCCCTTTAAGTGAGATTAATCTACTCCCAAGCATTTTAATACCGAGAACCAACGTGAACACATCAAGCAAGATTCACAGGAAGTAATGAAGCTCAGCGCAAATTCTTTCAGGAAGACTTCTAATTACTGCAATCACCACTATCTCTCCCTAAATCTATTCAGCTGTTAAGATGCGTTCACTCTTCAGTAAACCAATCAGAATTGGCCACAAAATTCATGATCCAATCACAGCATGACATCCTGCTTTAAATGTCTCTCTCCTTGCTATCAGCTGTCTTCTCAGGCAAACGTGCAACCCTCCTCCTCCCCTTCCACCTTCGGGCGTCGTCAACCACTGCAACCTGAGTCCCTTTCCGGCAGACAGGTCCTTCGTTCAGCCTCCGGGTTCCCTCTCCGCCATCACCAGTGTCTAGGCTCCATCATTAAAAATATTTAAATATTTTAAATGATGAGTCTAATCACCAAAGACTCATTCATTTCATATTATGCTTATCTACAATAAATATTTGCATATCTGCAACGAAGTCTCTCCTGATTGAAATACAGTACAGTATATGGCCCAAATATGAGGTAATGAACAGTAGGGGAACAACATGATTTGAGCCCTGAAAAGGACACAGAGGAACAGAATGAGAGAGAGAGAGAGAGAGAGAGAGAGAGAGAGAGAGAGAGAGAGAGAGAGAGAGAGAGAGAGAGAGAGAGAGAGAGAGAGAGAGAGAAAGCGAGAGAGAGAGAGAATATGTTGGATCAGGATGAGGTGGCATCTGCTAAAACAGTAGGGGGTCGGGACCACACATGCACACGGACACAAACTCACAGGTGAGGTGAAGCGAAACACTCTAAAGCCCACAGGTGAGGCCACAAGCTGTCACATGATTGTTGCTCTTTTCAATGCACATGAAGTCATGAAGGACCAAACAATGCAACCACAAACATACTGCTGACACAAACACATATGTATATGTTTAAACCTGCCAAGACACAACGACATCTGCAAAACTGCTTTTTCCCCTGGGGTTGCCCTTTGCCTTTAACCTCCACCTCCTGGGTCAAGTTGGCATTTTTACAATAAAAGCGAAAGACATCATCAGTAAGAGAGAACATCTGACTGTCAGAAACAAGCTTAGAGTTAGCAGGTGGACAAACACTGAAGTAAGAATGTGGACTGACAGTTAACATTGCTACTGTGGAGATTTCCTACCATTAAGGCACAATCAAATCACTGGACTTAAGTTCTTTCACTGGCTTGGGCACTTTAAGTTAGTATGTGTGGTGTTTGCAGCCTTTTAGTTGCAATCTGTGTTTTGTGTTTCAAAATGGACAGAGACAGTGTGAGTGAAGGATGCAGCATAATATGGACATTAACAGTGTGAGTAGTAAGTGAAATATGTCGTTTCCCTTTAGTCATACGAACTGAAATGCACAAAAGTGGGCTCAGGGTTCAATTTGTATAAAACGTAGCAAATGTGGTAGAAAATGTACCTCTGTTTGTAAAATGCTATGAAAATAAAATACAGTTCTTATTTTGCATATTTATTTGCATTGGGTAACAATTCCAATTAAAACACGTCATTGTCGCAAAAGAGACCTACCTTAGGCGTGTCTCCAATAATAGTCTGGTGTCTCTCCTTATTGAGATAAGTCGACACCTCTAACTTATTAGAGCTTTCACTGTTCCACCTCAAATATATATATATATATATATATGTATAAAAATGTAATACTAATGTCAGAGGAAATTAATGATTACAGTCATGAAAAGGTAACTTGTATATGTGATAGAGAACATTTCCAAAGTAACCCACCCACTTCTGTGTGTGTAAAAAAACATGTTTGTGTGCTTGTAGCTAACTACATTTGCATGTTAATGCCTGGAAGAATAGTGATGTGTCCGTGCAGGTGTGTGTGAGAGTGTGTGTGTCAAAGGAACTGTGTGCTGTTAATGTGTCCTACCCTCTTCCACTCATTATAGCAGGACATATCCATGTGTGGCATTTACCTCTGACCTCTGCTCCGCAGCAGGCACAATTACTGAAAGGCCAGACTCTTCAGCAGATGTCCATCACATCCACTCTCTCTCTCCTCTCCTCCCTCCTTCCTTCCTTAACACTTCTTTCCTCCACATCAGAATCACTGGTGGCGGTAATCTAACGTGAAAAAAAACTAGTCATTTTGACATATATTTTAATGAGGTGAAGCTTCATCTTTTCATGACTTCATGTCTTGTTAATAAATAACAGCTGTTTTTTTTTTTATTTCCTTTTGTTTCTGTTTGTCATTCTTTCTTTTCTCTGCAAAGTTTCTGAGTCGAGCGAACAAGATAAAAACAGAGATGGAGCAAAAGAGAAAGGGATTGAAAAAAAGAGATAAAGACAGAGTGAGAAGGGAACCCTGATTGGGGCCAGTCACAGGCCAGCTTCCTGTCCCTTTCCCTACCATATTGTCTCTCTTCCCCACACTCTCCCTCCATCTGCAGGTAACAGTGCTCTCCTCCAGAGAGAAGGGGATGAGGAGATTAAGAGAAAATTACACCTAGTCCTTTTTTTCGACAAGACAAGGGAGGTGGAAAGTCGGAACTTCAAACAACTTTTGGAAAAGATGGTGTCAGGGGTTGGAGAGAATGGCTGGACAAGAGAAGGACAGACAGATAAAGAGGGAGGAAAAGACAGAAAAAGTCATCTGGGATTTGGGGTCATCGTAGATGAAGGGAGGGAGACTGAGAGAAGTGAATTACAGAAGAAACAGAATCTCTATGTTGACCCTAGACAAAGAGAAGGTTATTGTGGTGGTAGAATAGTATTGTCCCTTAGGTAAAGGTCATGAGACTGACACCAAGGCAGAAAGAAATGCATCAGCTTCTTCAGCAAATGAGCTTGTTTAGTTATTGAGTAAGAAGAGGGGAGTACAAGAAAAAGTGAGTCAAAAGGAGGTGAATTAGGGCCTTTGAATTGCTTTTGTATGGAAATGAGCTCTACAAAAAAAGTCAACTTGAAACGGATGTCATGTTGTTTTTATTTGCTGGAATGAAAAAAATTAATAATTAAATATATCTATTAACAATAGATAGATAGATAGATAGATTTTTTTTATTGATCCCAAAAAAATGGGAAATAACGGTGTACCTGAGTAAAATAATGTAGATGTATTTTCATTTAATCATTGTGTGTTGTTGACATTGGCTTTACTTCCTCATTGTTTAGGGTCATGCAGACCCAACTGCTTAATGTGTAAAAATAATATTTTTATTTAATAACTATAATAATATTAACTATATGGTTGTTTTTTTGCCTTTTCTTCTGATCTGAACTAAAATACAATATTGTTGTAAAGCAGTGGTAACTCTTCTCTTCTGCCACAAACTGAATATATTGCATTGTTATTACACCAAATATATGACAAAAATAAATAGTTCATGTTTTACATGTCATTTGAGGTATGCATGAACAAACATGTATACTTTTGTTTGCCAAAATGTCTTATGAACAAACTGTTACAGTAGCAGAAATCCAAAAAGAGTCAGCGGATTTGGCAAAGTGTTGCACAAAAAGGCCTGTCAGCACCAATCACAGATATAGATCATATGAACATGTATTGTATTCTACAAATAAAATCTACATTCCATTTAATGTATGCAAATGAACATTTAATTAAATTGAAGATTACTTTATTTAGAATTTAATTCAACTTTAGTTATTTGATGCCCTATCAAAAGTAAAAAATACTCTTTGTGATTTTGACTGTTATTGTGCCCATCTAAATCAGAGCCTTTGTAAGGAATCACATGTTGAACTTTCTGATGTTTTTTTTCAGAGCAGACAGGCAGAAATGAGAACACTGCCCTGCATTTCTATTAAATTAACTTTTAATGGAACCGGTAATTTAAAAAGAAACAAGATATTTTTACAGAGCAACCACATATCTATATAGCTGACTTACACTCTTGAGCACGGCAGCTCTGGGTAACTGGTAACAAGCTGTTTGACAGAATGGCATAGTGTATATGAAAAGTAAAGCGTGCGTGTGTGTGTGTGTGTGTGTGTGTGTGTGTGTGTGTGTGTGTGTGTGTGTGTCGGGGGTACTGTAATTTGTTTTTGTTTAACCCTGAGCTGTAGGGTCTCTTGTTTTAATAGAGTTGTAGATTAGTTTTGCAATCCCACATAGTTGGGTAAGTGATAAGCATACTGTGTTATTCCTATTGTGTGCGAATATAGTACGCTCTCTTTCTCTCAACAATCAAAATTGCTCACAAGTAGTTCAGAACTGGTTGGAGAGAAGAGACTAAATCCAGTAATAGTTCAAAACCTGTAATCCACCAAGTTTATTATCTTCCGAAGATTATGAGTCAAAAGTGTATTTTGTGTCCCTGCCATTTGATACAATAGATCATGTTTTATTTCCTTCATTTCCCCAAGATAAAAGCCAACTGTCCTTTCTTTCTCATTAATTTTCTTCTCTTCTGCCTGTATGTCCTTCTGCTCCATTCTTCGCGTGGGCACATGAATTAAACACCTACAATGTCTCCTGATAGAAGCAAAGGAATTTACATCTGCTTTAAGTAAATGTTCTATCTAAGGTAAATTATGCCAAAGCATACGATGGTTAAGATGTAATTGATTAAGATGTAAGGAGATTTGGATAATCCGTATATATATATATATATATATATATATATATATATTGCAAATTTACTATAACAGATGTACTAAAAGCTAATTTATTTTTTTATTTTTTTTATTCACGATATTACAATGTTTTTGAAGATTTATAATGCTGGATGTCTGCAAAATCTAACACATAATATTGCTTTAGTTATTGCTGTTAGTGCCCACAAACACCATCTGGCAGAACACAGGGTCATAACACACCTCCGCTTAGGTAAGCTCCCAACATGATTCCTAGTGTGAGGTGTGTGTATGTGCTCTCCTTCTGTCTACAGTGTGTGCATTTTTTATCTAGATGCTTCGATGTGGAGCTGCACAATAAATCAATATAGCATCGCTATTGTAACATAGCCTGACAAGCCAGACCCACATCAAGATGTTGGGTCTGGGAACTCACCATTGGCAGGGCTCAATCCGAGGGGCGGGATAAACGGTTGTTTTTCAAATTCCCTATGCACGCATAGCCAACCAGAGCAACGCTAGTTGATAGATTAAACTTTTGCTGTATCCGGTCGGCAAAACTCTGAACACATCTTCCTTTTTTAAGAATGACTTCAGTGCTTAACTCCAGTCTTCCAGAGTCACAGCTAAAGCCGATTCCACAGACCGCTGTTCGCCAGCAGCAGCAGCCATCTTCTTTGTTTTCAAGTAGCAGGGAATTCACGAGGAACCGTCGCAACTCTGCCATCATAATGTTAAGCCCGCCCACCGACTATATACACGATGTGATTGGCCTGACCAGAATTTGGTTTTTCCAGCTCGCAAGCCAACAGAGAGTTGCTAGACTGACCCTGGCTTAAAATTACATTTGCTGCGTCTAGATTTCTAGGCTAATTGTAACATAGTATTGTCTAAGATTTGCATTTCTTAAAATTGTGATACATACTAAATGTTTTTAATGTTGTATTACAAATTGAGTGTTGTAGCTCAAAAAAATGTGAATTATTCTACTAGTTTGGCCAGCACATTACATACGATTATGAAAGTATTTCCTATAGCACTAATGTTGACCACTATGTACGCCTACAGGAAAGATAACCTAAATAGTAGTAGAATATTAATAATAATAATAATAATAGTAGAAAACCTAAATGAGTTCAAATTTTTACTAGTGACAAAAAAAGAAAGAAGAAGCTAAAATATTTGTTTTAACTTTTTTCGGTCAAGCTGTATCAAAGCCTTCTCTCCACTCTCTATACTGCCAGTTATGTCAGTCTGGTGGAGAATAATACAAACATTTTATTATAATTGATGGATTTATTTGTCTGAAAAACAATTATATTTTAAGACAAATAGCCTAAAAAAATTCCAGAATACAACACAACACAACATGTGTAATATGTGTGTGTAAATGTAGAATGCAAACTTGGGTAACACTTTATTTGAAGGGGTGTGCATAGGACTGACATGACATAGTCTTAACCATGATATGAGACCAGTCATGAACATGAAGAGGTCTTTATGGATGTTTATGACTGTTGTCATTAAGTGTCATTAGGTAAATTATGACACTTGCCCACATGCAAAGTTAGCACTGTTTGAGATGTTGGCATTATGGCAACTTTACATTAACCAGGACAACAATGTCTATGTTATGACAACTTGACATTAACCTAGGCCACCTATAATAAACATGTCATAGCAGGCCTAATTATCAAATATAAAGAAACCATATAAACAATTATAAAGACTCCTTCATATTCAGGACTGGTGTCACTGGTTCAAGTCAGTCTTATGCACACCCCTTCAAATAAAGTGTTACCCAAACTTCTTCTCTGGTCATTTAAACTCCTTAACAGTATTACAGTATTGGTCATAAATATATTTTTTATCATACTTATTTGATTGATTCTTGAATTCCCAGAACGTACATATACGTATTTAATATATACTGCCATGATATACAATTTCCTTTACCATGAAAGAGGATTTTAGGGATCAGGATTGGGGAAACGCAGAGACAAAAGTAAGGGCTAAAAAAAGTTAAGGCTAAGTAAAGAGGAAGAGAATATAAGCCATGATGACAAGTTAACAGTGTAAGAAAAGGGTAGGGGAAATAAACAGAAAAAGCTACATGTGAAGAAAGAGTAATTACAGGTTGTTCAATAATTCCTCCTCCTTCTGTGGTATGCTGTGAGGCAGTTACTATGACAATGTCATGTGCAGGGAAGCCACAGCACCAACATGACCTCTAATGCCATAAAAAGTGTGTGTTGGGGGGTTGTGTGGGTTTGTGTGTGTGTGTGTGTGTGTGTGTGTGTGTGTGTGTGTGTGTGTGTGTGTGTGTGTGTGTGTGTGTGTGTGTGTGTGTGTGTGTGTGTGTGTGAGTGTGTGTCTACGTCCAAAGAGAATATGAAGTTTCAAAGAAAGAGAGAAGTCTGAAAAGGTTTTGGGCAGCCCACACTGTTAGTACCAGCGGAGGCACACATTGCAAACCCTATCACACCTCAACTCTGACTTCCTGTACAACAAAGTTGTCAAGATTTGAGGTGTGAATCTATAATTGACTCTTCTTTTACCTGATTCTGCCTGGCTGCATGAAGAAAGGAAAGGAGAAAGAGGGAATAAAGGAGGAAGTGAAGGGAGGGAGGGGGATACATAGTGAGAAACAGAGATGAGAGAGCGCAGAAGAGTGTGAGAATACAAGAGCAGTCAGGCTGTCACTCAGAAAAAGGATGCAGGCTCTATGAGCTTCTGATCCATTCCTAGTTCATAAAGTTTAGAATATATGGTATAATTTCCTAATCGAGTATAAACACAGCTGCAGAGGTGTGTGTGTGTGTGTGTGTGTGTGTGTGTGTGTGTGTGTGTGTATTGTGTTGATGTCACCACCCAAAATGGGACATGAGAGGGGCTGTCAGTGAGCTCTACATGGGGCTTTTTTCCCCTAAGAAGTCATCTCAAGGCCTGTCTGCTCAAAACTCAAACCTGTGTATTATAGGCATCATGTACAGCAGCTCTTTGATGGTGGAAATACAGCTGCATAAAAACATGCACACCCATGCGTGCCAGCACACAGCCTTACACATTCTTTCACACACACGCGCACGCACGCAGTACTGTGTGTGCGTCTAAAACATACGCACACACACCACTCATCTGTTGGAGGGTGTGCAGCTGCACTCTAGACTGCAGTCTGTTGGAGAGCAAGTTCTTAAAAAACTTTAGCATCATGTAAGTTGTTAGTGCAAATACATCTGCACACAAACCCTTATCTTGCACTTGAAACACTTCACATATGCTTTAAAAAACATGTTATAGACTTGCACTAGTTATGTAGCCAGCCAGAAACACAAGAATTTGGAAAGGCAATATAAGAAAAAAACAACGCATCCCGTTTCTCACCTCAGTTCTCGCCAAGATGGACCCTCAAGACAACCATGTAAAAGTTGTAGCTAATTGATGTTGATGTGAATAACAGTGCACTAACAGTACCATTTAGTGAGCAAACCTATCTCCTATGTTTCTTGTTTTACGCACTAAAGCTTTCTGCTGCCCAACTATAACTGTAAAAACATGTATCATGTTTTTTTTTGCAAAAAACAGATATTGTAAAATTTAAATTTACACATATTTCAATTTACTACAATATACTGTAGTTATTTTTAGCTTTCACTGATACATCAAGGGCAAATGTTTCCTAATCTCTATCTGTCCTCTTTGGCAATCTCCCTCTTTCTCTCTTTTCCCTCCTCAGAAAGTTCTTACAGTTCCTGTATATACTGTCAAACTTTCCTCATTTCGCCAAAGTTGCCGAAAGTCCCATTTAAACTTTCTCACAGAGAAAAAGCAACTGTAATGGTAAAAATTTAACTAATCCAACTCTACCCAAGCCCATCTCTCTTGCCATTCACATCCTGTCATGTCAATTTCAATTCTATTCCTATTTCTCTTTACTGCATAGCCCCCTCAGTTGTCACTTTTAATTCTGTCTTTGATTGTACTTTTGTCTATTCATATTCTTTTATTGTCTGAGTTAAACAGGAAGTGTGTTCCAAGAATTCCTTTCACAGTCTTACCAGAGCAACGTACCCTGACTTCAGTGTTAAAGCCAGCTGAAAAGAAGCGTAATCATATCAGTGCTGAGCAGCAAAGTGGTTTATTTGACGGTAGAAAGAGAGACTGAAAGGGAAAAGAGCCAGACTCAATTGCTGCTACAGGGGGAAGCTAATTTGGCTCTTTCAAAAGGGCATGCGAGGAACGGCATAGGAGAAGAAAAGAGGCTCGGTGAACAGATCAGTTCAATTCCATTTTACAGCCTACACTGGACATGTGCTAGAGGGATTAACAAAGATAATAAAAGGTTTTAATGGTGGAATTTTAAGAGAACCAAAGCGTGCAGCTGAGTGTGTCACAGTGGAAGACAAACAGACAGAAAGGACAGAGATGAACAGACAGACAGTTAAGAGTTAGAATATCAAGCACCATCTTCTCTGGTCCTCTCATTAAAAAGCCGAAGAAAGGCTCATTCTTTAGTTTGCTGCAGTCTCAAATGAATGACCTTAAATGTGTGACTGAGCCTCTTAGCCCTGATCCTGTGGTGAATAGACTGAATTTACAACAGCAGACATAATTAATACCCAGTTGAACGGACAAGAAAAATGGTTCATGAAAGTAGACCGGTAGGAAGTAAAAGAGAGAGGGTCAATTCAGTATGTTCTACTGAGTGACAGTGAGTCAGTGCTGTCTATTGAGGTGAAAACGAGCGCTAACTAGCTTTATGTCATTTCTTATGTTTGTCTTCAACTAATCATTCATAAATCAAATGTCAAAAAGACATAAAAATCAGCCAACTGCCATTTAACGGCTGAAAATCTGAATAGAAGGTGATTGCTCTTTGACACTAATCAGAGATTATATATGTCGCAATCTTCCCTACATTGCCATTTGGGCAGTAGAGGTAAAACTGCCAATAATCATGTTTAACAGTTATCGAATGCTAAAATTTAAGGAGCAAATTCAAGTGACACTTTTCACTCATATAATATTTATTGCTTAATTGCTTAATACATGATGTGATAAAATAGATAAATACTGCATGTTTAAACCACACTGTGTGGACTGGGGTAATAAAAATAAAACAGGAGGTGCTTAGAAGACTATTTGGTCAACTCAGACCATAAAACCTGATTGGACTTGACATGGCACTGATTAAAATCAGCCTGTGATTGATTAAAGCACATTTTAAATCAAATAAAACCTGCATGAATAAATAATACAAATGGTTAAACTTCAAAATATCACATAAGGGACTGTTCGTTATTTATTTCAGGGGCCACAGGAGGAGTTTTGGGACCTTTAGTCAAAATAGACCTGACCCTCCCTCCACCAGCAATACATTTTGGATGACCCTCCAAAATGATATGGAAAAAAGGGATGACCCTCCCCAACAATTTATTGATGCCTTCTGTACTGGTTTGCACTTGGCAAAGACATACAGATAGCCATTGTTTTTTTTACAGCCATGACATACGTGACTAAACCTCTGCATTCTCATCTTACGCATCACACTCCTCTGTTATGGTGTGGTGGCCATTTCAGTAGATTTATTCAATAACATTGTTGTGGAAACACAATAAGCATGGAAACTAAATGCACACTTCCTGCATTACTGCATTACTTCAAATACTAAGTTAGTCATCTAGTAAACTAGCTCCTCACCACACAGGCCTAAAGCCATGATGTGAGTTTTAAGACTTAAAATATAATTGTATTGCTTGCATTTGTTGCTTTTTCATGGGGTTCTGCGGTGCCCTTCACATCTACATCTTTCCACAGTATTCTCTCCTGCACTAACATGATTTTCAGTGTCATGGTACCATAGCTACTAAGATGTTGTTTAATCTCTCTCTCTCTTTCTCTGGCAGATATACTAAAACGATGGAAACACCACCCCCGCCCCCAGAAACATCTCTTTGCTATCAGATGGTGTTGGCAACCCTAACTCTACCACGCTAACAATGACTACTATTAATAGACAATTGTCATGCCTACAACAGTGCAGCAAAATTTACAGCTGCTTCTCCACCTTAAATCACAGATGCAAACACCTGTGCCACAGTGGTCAGTCGGAAATGATAAATCAGTTTCAGTGGCCATGAGTGTGTAAATTTCCATTTACTACTCTCATTTTTTTTAGCTTTTGTACACAGGCACACATTACAATACATGCAAATTAGTCCTGCTGCTCTTCCGTCATTCTGTCGGCACTGTGTTGTTTTGTGCTGTAGTTTAAGAGCACACTGTTCTTATCATTTTTTCAGATATTATACCTGGCCCTGAATCAATGCCAACAAAGGATTACTATGAGATTTTGGTCCAAACCATGGCGTGTGGTAGACCTGCTTTGATAATGTATCATGTGCTTTTCATAAAAAATGACAATATGAAACTATGATTGTGAGTTCATATGCATTATTGTTCAAGAAGATGAGAAGAGAGAGACAATAACATGTAAAGAACATGAGGTTTCCAACAATATTAGGAGTGTGAAATATTAGTCGGCTGAAACAAAAGGGGGAACTAACACGTTTTCTCAAAGGAGTCAACAGTGAGAAGGATATTTCAGTAGTAATTAATTTACACATCTCTGCAGCTGATTCAGGCACACAGAACCAAGACCATTACTGCACAAAAATCTTTCGGAAGCCCGGGATGGAAGATAATGACTTGCTGTTGAAAAAAGGGGAACTCGGTGTATACTTAAAAGTGAGACAGAGAGTGAGGGATGGGGATGCTTAGGAAGGACAGATTGAGCAATAAAAATATAAATGGCGATGAGAAATTGAAACAGGGAGACAGAGAAAAGAGAGGGGATAGTGATAAACAGATAGATTGTGGGAAAGAAACAGGATGAGACTGGGAGATGGAGAGAGTAGTTATATATAGTGGTGATGATGGGACACAGACAGACGTTTGCAGAAGAAGAGACAAGAAGAGGAGACCTTCAGGACGACAGGAACAACCACGTGGAGGAGAGAGCAGATGAAAAGCAACAGCAGACATCAAAAAGGTAGGTATGCAGGTCAAGGTCTCCGTTAGTCTGGATCAACGGAAGGACATTTTCAGGATAATTGCCTGACATCCGGCACGTGGCTCACGCAGTACACACAGCAATACACTGGTAAGAGCAAATTACATTTAACCATGTATCCAGCTAATTTAAATAGCTCACGTTACTGTATTGTGTTAACAGTTAACTTGATTTAATATTGTATGTGACGTTTTCATTTGCGGGGTGCAAATGTTCCACCAAAACTAGTTCCTTCCGGAGACCATTTTACAGAGCCACCGTCGCTGCGTCTGGAGCTAAGCGCCGCTCAAAACGATTGTGATTGGTTTAAAGAAATACAAACAACCCAGAGCGTTTTTTCCTTCTATCAAAGAATGTACAGTATGTGTGGAGTCGCCAGACCTTACTCCACAGCACTGTGTGGATAGGTCTGGCAATGCGAGACTCGGTCTCCGCTAATTATTGGAGCTCAGCTAGGCCAGTAACTACCTAAAAGACACCTATCCTTACCGTACGTTAAAACAAGAGCTGTTCAAAGCACAGAAACAAAACTGTCCTGTAGATGAGTTCAGCACAGTTTCATTATTCTCTGGTGTTTAGACTGAGCCGGAAAAAATTTAATTAAGTGCAATGATGTTTTTGTCTGAACAAAATAAAAGTACTTTAATGCCACTCCCAATGTGTCACAATAGACCAAATAGACCACAAAAGACTTTTTCTTTTATGTGTTTTGATTCTTTCATTTTTGTCAACTTTCCCTATATATCAAGGCCAATGCATTAGTGATGTGATGATACTTGGAGCTGGATTTTGCAAAGTGGTCGGGGTTTTTTTTTTGAGGTTTGAGGAGAAAGTTTCCTTTATTCAATTAAGCCAATAGAATCCCATAGAAATAATTATTCTATCTCTTCTGCAGACTTGTTATAATGTGATTAAAAAAAAAAGTGGGACACAACTTTACTGAAATGTTGAGTGGATGCAGTATGTTTTCACAATTATAACAAGATAACATATATAGTTAATGAGCATTCCTCATTTCTGTACTCGAGGACATATTTATTTATTTCACCCATTTAGAAGGCAGTATGAGGGATATGAATATGCAGCAATCAACATTTGCCACAAGATAAATCAATACTGGGTTTTTCTAGGCATTAAGTATGTTGCACACAAACATTGTTATTTCTTGTTTATTTAATGACGCACGTGGAGTAAATGCAGCTGAAAGACAAAACAAGTTCTGTGCTTTGGCTTGCCATACATTATAGATATGTAAATAATAATTTTGTGCTTTGTTAAATGATCAGAATCTTTTCTTTTGACCAAGACCAAAAGCTTGGAAATCCACACAGATGAAAGGCTGCTTCAGCCCACACTGTGTTTGGGCCACAGGGGAAATTTGTCTGTATTTTCAGGCCATGTTTCCTTCTCTCCTGCTAGGCTGACCTGACAGGTTATACCGCCCAGAGACAAAACCCTATCCACTGTAACAGTAAAAGCTAATGGGACACAAAAAAGATGTACAAGCAGGAAATTGATAGTTATACAGACTTGTATTTAGTTTGGCGACATACATGACTTCAACTGACATTGTTGTTTAAAGATTTCATTAGAACTTATTAAAATCCAACAACAAGAGAAGCACATAATATTTCAACTGACAGGAAAACACAAATCATCAAAATTGGACTTTAAAAGGCTCTCATACATCAACACCAATACTTCTTACAACTTAGGCAATCTTAGGCAATGGGGACAAGATTTTTGTATCGTAAGCGTTCTGGTTTCTGTTTGTAGTCTGAGTAGTATTGACCAATCACGCTTGAGCAGGCTTTGGATGCATGCAGGTTAACAGACGGTGTGGAGAGCAAAAGAGGCGGAACGCATTGGGCGAAATGCAATATTGAATCCCATCGGCTATCGTCTGATGACGACTTAGCATTGTATTAGCTTTTTTATTATTATAGGTATCTATTTATAGAGACATTGTCAATTATCCTCTTTAATACAATTCAAATTTAATTCGTTATTTCTTTCAATATTCAAATTATATTTGAATATTTAATGCCCAAATTCAGCCTATTATTATTATTTACTACATTACTCAGGCTTATGCATTGCCAATGCCACTATCAGCATGTTGTCCTTGTTGTTGTTATACTTTCTGTCCGCTAGAGTGACTTCCAACATTAGCCTCGAAGGGGCAACTATGTTATGGCTCATTGTATTTCTGGTACGCCACTTTGTTTACATTAATTTTCAACCACAAGCACACAGTGGCAAACACAAATAAGCAAACTGTGTCCTGCAAATTATCAAGTTAAAGAGAACACAGCTAGTAGAGGTTAATATATGAAGTCGAAGCAAACTCTGACAGCTTAAGGGCAGCTAAAATTAACATTTATGTTAGCTGTTTCCATGAAGCTCCCAGCTTAGCTCCTATAACTCGCAACGCAGTTAGGAAACAAGAACCAGCTAATTAATGATAACAGGCATTTTGACTCGGTGGATATTCATTTTGAATTCATGTTAAAACAGTATTTCCCATCCTTCTTTAGATTCCCAAATGCAGCATGTCACTCCTTCTCTACTAACATTACTCAGTCTATCTACCATAGCTCCTGCCCCTTAAATCTCACAATGCCTTATGTTGCCCACTTCAGCTAATTTTTATTATTCATCAGACATGACAAAAGCATTTTGTTTGCGGTTAGGCCAAGGCGAGAAGAGCGCGATTTGCTAATGTTAGCCACACATTTATAAAAATACATTTGTCTTCACTACAGTGTAGAAATTAGAATTAGTCAGGTTATAGGCTATTGCTACATTTATTTGTTAGCTTCAGCTTAGTGAAGCTTTATTTAATGTAGAATAACTGGTAGCTTAGCTCACTAACCTTTCCAATAGCTTGCCTAACACTGGTAATACGCAATATAACAACGTGACTAACATACTGTTATGTTTGTTTATAAACGGACAAATTAATGGAGCTGCTAGTGACTGACAGCAATTTAATGCTGAGCGGCTCCATGAGGAGATCACATTTCAGTAGTGGTGGGAGGGGGGAATGGCGCATGTTGTGTTTGTTTACTAGATAGTTCATGTGTTTTTTGGGATGACAAGATCATATATAGCAGTAAGTCTCAAAGAAAACTAAAACCGCCGATATGGAAACATTTTGGATTTCAAGCCGACGAAAGAAGTAAGCTGAAAAAGACTAGGCAATCTGTAAACACCTAACCAAAGAGGTTAACCTCACGGCAGGGAAAAAAGTCATGGCTTAGAGGTTCATTACTGCCACCGAGTGGACTGGAGTCGCTACACTCTTATTATGGGCTCTGCATCACCTAGTGGTAAAATTTGGTATACCGGTCCGGTCCGGCCTTTGGCTTGATATCAAACTGGTTTGAAAATCTTTACACCTGACCAAGACTAATTGACTCCCATTATTTCTTAAAGCGGTTGCAAGTGTGGTTACACTTTTTAAAACTCCACGCTGACAGGTGATACAGTATAACGGTGAGGCGAAAGCGTTTGTGGTATGGTTAACGTTAGACTTCCTCTGTGACAGACAGGCACCACTGTGTTCACTATATCCTATTGACTGACAGACAGGCTGAGGTTGAAGGGCAAGGCAACTTTATTTCTATAGCACATTTTTGCAACAAGGCAATTCAAAACGCTTAGAATATAGAATTATATAATAAGATACAAATACAAGAATAAAATATACAGTACAGTGTAAGAAATTAATAATTATTAGATCGTTTGTAGGGACAGGTTTGGGAGTGGAGAGGGAGGTGTTTTATTTTGTGTGGCGTGTAAAATGCTCCAAATAAATAACTAAATGTTCTAAGTAAATAGGATAAATAGGTTTGGAATTATTTTTACAACTAAAATTATTTTTTTTATTACAGAGGGAAAGTACCGAAAAAAAGGTAGCGTTGGGTACCGGAACCGAATTCCAGGTACTGGTTATCAGTACCGTACTGGAAAAAAAGTGAACGGTACTCAACCCTATTCACAACACACTGCATTGATTGAAATAAGACCTTTACGTCACACTCGGAACAGAATGCTAACAATATGCTTTGATTAATACTGATTGTACATTTGACCCTGTCCACATTGAAACAGTTACTCCAGAATAATAAAAGGTCTTATATACAATGGTCCCTAATGACCTGTAGACATATCCTTTCATACACACAGACCCTGTATGCTCCTGTCTCTCTCTTTTTCAACAGTGTTATTGTTGGCCTTGATACATACTTTTAACTATGACAATACCACATCATGCGGACATTGCACTTCACATCACTCCCTCCAGCATCGTTGCAGTGATTTAGCATGCAAGATGCATACATGGTCAAGCCACAGTCCCTCAAACCTTTAAAACAAGTGAATAGGTAAAAAGCCCACAGACATTGAGGTTTACTGAACAGTGAAATAAAGCCATATGGTCAGAGGACTTTGCCCTCTCTCGGCAAGCAGACGGGCACATGTAGTGCACACCATGAGAAAGCTACAGACCTTTGTGCTCTTTTCTGACTGAAGAGGTCTGGTAAGGTTACTTTGTGGGGAGTATTTTCCTAGCATTGCTTCAGTCCAATGAACCCCACAAAAGGCAGTTAAATGTTAATAAATACAAAAGAAAACGTTATGTGAAATCTAGATAAGTTTAAGCATAGAAGTCTACTCAGATTTACTCGCTTCCATATATAGTACACCTACAGTAGATTTGCCATTTGGGACATCTGTGTACGTAAAAGTTTAATGAAAAGAGCAAAGTCACAATTACTGAGCCTGAATTGGTGAATTTCGTAACAGATAAAGCAAAAATAAACAGAGCAAGATTGAGTTGACGAAAAGGAGGAAATAGTTAAACACTTAGAACTGTGAAAGTGTAGGGAGCGAAACAGCTGAAGGTAGATGTAGGCTTTTTCAGTGTAAGACCCAAATGAGAAATTGCATATCTTGCCCCGGGTCCCAGGCTCATTAAAACATATCACTTCTCTTGTCATGTGTGGACCCAGAGGGAACACGTCCGTGACCCATTCTGGTTCCCGACCATTAAAAAATAGTAAGCTAGAGGAAACGGGGATAAAGATAAGAGGGGTACACAAAGGACAGAAGAGGTAAAGGGGATGTAGAGGCAGACATGCAGCCAGCAGAGAAAGGAATCTGCATTTTACTGCCTCTCTTCATCTCTCAGCCTCCCCCAGTCTCCCCCTTTCTTTTCCTCGTTTGCTGCCATGGGGGGTAATGTGGCATGAAATATGTACTTAAAGCCAAGCTCAGGTGCCGCCATAAAAGAAATAAGAGACTGTCTGGGTCTGTCGTATGTGTGTGGGCCCATGTGTACACATAGTACGTGTGCATGCCTGTGTGTCTGTAGCATGTACTTTTGTGATGTGTTCATTCGTTCAGAATAACATCGGTGTGTACTTTTGAACGGGTTACTTATAGAGCAGGGGTGGCGAACCTGTGGCTCTTGAGCCGTATGCGGCTCTTTGCCTGCTCCTGTGAGGCTCTTACTGTGTGGCTGGGGGCTGTATCATTGGTTGATTGTTGTTTTTAACTTTTCTGAAACATACAGTATTTCAGATAAGTAAAAAAAAAACACATTTGAATGCATCTGCCAATACATTTGCCAATTATTTTAAAATGGAAAATAATGCAGCAGAGTTTTGAGGACAGATTCTGCAACCTGAGGAAAAACAGCGGCCACAGATCACCTTCCTCGTTAACCCTTTCACTGCTGAATCCGATTGTTTGAAAGCCCCTTTAGTGACAAATTAGTGAGAGAGTTGCTTCAAGTGGCCACAACCGAGTTCAAGCAAGACCTGAAAAGGATTGTGGATAACAAAGACTGTCAATCTAAGTGAGAAAAAAAACTATGAAAACTGCTATGTATTATGACTGTCATTAGATCTGGAAGACACTGTTGCTGTTGTAGTGTGGACGTGCATGTGTTGTGTGGCTTTTTGCTATGGTGCGTTTTTTTTGTGGCTCTTTATACCTAACCCTGTTATAGAGTCAGGGGGAGGGAAGATATTTTCAGAAGAGTGTGGTGCTCCTTTTAGGATGAAATAGAAGAAATGTCTGTCTGATTTTTATTACTGGCAACTGGTATAATGGATTGCTAGGCTTGGTAACAGGTTCTATCAAGGCATGTTTATTGTTTAATTTTAATACATTGTTGTTTTTTGTTTATTTTATTTTTATTGGTTTGTATTCCTCGTATTGCTAGGTTCGTTTTGTGTTGTCTACAGCTGTGTCTCATTTTGAAATTGTAGTCAATGGCTGACAGGTGCAGCCTGAGTTAATTTAAAGAGGGGAAGTATTTGAAGAAGAAAAAAAGAACATATGTGTGATAGTAATTTTGTGTTGCTGTGTGGAATCAGATGTGTGTGTGTGTGTGTGTGTGTGTGTGTGTGTAAGAGAGAGAGAGAGAGAGAGAGAGAGAGAATTATGCCTCCCACCATCTCACATTCACACATTGCAGGACAGGTTAATCCTCCGCACTAGGTAGAGGTGTGAAGACATTAAAATAAACTCAAAACACACACACTCAGGTGTGATGCTATCTAGTTGTTTTAAGGCAATTCAGTTGGCAAGGTGAAGACAGAGGTTGCCACCCAGAAGGGCGAATACAGATAGCCTGGCTCTCTAATGTTTAAAGATATGCCTACCGTGATCTCTCAAGCCCACTAATTAACACATTATTATCTTGTGTGTTTAACACACACAAACATAAATGTAAAAACGACAAGCTGCGGTTTAACCGGGGAGTTTAATTATCTCTTGGTGACAAGCGGCATCACTAGACCTAGCTCTATAATTGGTGTCCAGATATACGAGAGTGAGAGTGGTTGATCATTTCATCTATCTAAAAAAGCATATTTTCAAAGCATTAAACTATATATTATATTCCATTAACAATAAGGTTTAATCTCCTAATTGTAATCAAACCATCACCAGAGGTGACAGATCCGATTCTATTTTGTTGTTTAATTATTAGGACCTGTTGCACCAAACCCACATCCCAACCATGATATTTCTTCTTTAGGAAGTGAGGAGTGACCCAGACTGATCCCAAATAGAAGGTACAAATCTTAAAGGAACACGCCGACTTATTGGGACTTCAGCTCATTCACCGTATCCCCCAGAGTTAGATAAGTCCATATATACCCTTCTCATCTCCGTGCGTGTCGTAACTCTGTCTGACGCACCCACTGCTAGCCTCGCTTAGCACAGATCCTGGAGGTAACTGGCTCCATCTAGCCTACTGCCCAAGTGACAAAATAATGCCAACATTTTCCTATTTACATGTTGTGATTTGTATAGTCACAGCATGTACAAATAACAAGGTCACATGAGACACAGCCATCTTCTAACCGTATACATACTGGGAACTATATTCTCAGAAGGCGAAGCACTGCTACTTGGGTGGAGTGATTAGCGCAACACCTGAAAAGCACTGTTGTTACTCTCTGCTCCTCACCACGGGGCTTCTCAGGTGCTGCGAGCAAATCACTCCGCCCAAGTAGCAGAATTATTAGGAGCATTGGGGTGCGTCAGACAGAGTTACGACACGCATGGAGATGAGAAGGGCATGTATGGATGTATCTAACTCTGGGGGATACGGTGAATAAGTCCTAATAAGTCGGTGTGTTCCTTTAAAGTATTTGCTTACAGGTTCACCTCAGCTTCTGCACCCTCCAACTTTGTCCTCCTCTCACATTCAATTTCGGGAACTTCCTCCTATTAACTGGCTGCTGTCATTTATCTTTCCAGTTATCCATCCATCCACCAATTTATCCATTCTTCTTCCCATCCTTTCCTTTCCTAGTATCTCCAGATAGCCTACCTCTTTGTTCGCTCACGCGTTCGGCTAATTCCAGCTACAAAGAGAAACCTCCAAATCACTATCGATTCCACTCTCATGAAAAATACATTTTGCGCATTAGGATTCAGTCTCGTCCCTCTTTCTGTATGCCCACTGCGTCTGGTCATCTCCTAATCTCCTCCCTCAATTCCCCCATCCCTCCTCCACCATCCTCACAGCAGGTGAAAGGTATATTTTCCCTCCATACATCTGCTGAGACTTCTGTCTTCTGATCGATCTCCCACTGCGACTCCCGGGGTCCATTAGGACGAGTGTTTATCCTGGAAACATCAATACTTCTGCTCCTCTGTCTCTGTCTATATCCCTATCCTTTTTTATACTGCACTCTTCCTCTCCCTCCTTTAAGTTCCCCTGCCTCCCTGGTTATTCCCCTTACCATAGAGATTTAGTTTTCCCACTTTGACATTCAGAAGTTTATTTCTCCACAATAGCTTTGCCCACATTTCCCTATTTCTTCTTATTACTTGCGTTCGTTTCCTCTCCTCTCACTCGGCTTAAATTGCCTAAAACCGTAAGAGCTGAAATTGCTTTTCCTCACATGAGGATATGAGAATATTTACTGTAGCTTTGTCACAAACTTTATTTGATACTACAAACTCCCTCCTTTTTTCAGTCTGAAGTCCAAACATTTGCACACACAAAAAATCCACATATATTTCAATTACCTTTTTTGCTGTGCTTGGTCATAAAAAATCTCATTCTGCCTGTCTACTCTGGTGGCATCAAAAAGATAGAGAAACAGTGCATCCCTACAGCTGTTTACAATCTATGTAGCCTGCCATTTCCATTGGATAAGCCTGTTTTGGACTAGCTGACTTTGTATTTTCCCAACCAATTTGCTGTGGCTATTGGTGGCCACATCCTGTCTCTATTAATATTGTTATGACACGTCAATTCGCTGTGTTCCCCCCTCTTCTGCGTCCCCTCCCCTCCTCCAAAACGGGTGTCATACTGGCTGCCGCCTCAATCTGTCCCGCCTGCATGCCTACCTACAATCTGGAAAATGAAAACGTAAACACAAAGAGAAATACCTGCACTTGTGAAAAAAAACATGAATAGGTGAATGTACATATATAGATTCCTACGCACACATTCCGCACACGCACACACACAAACAAACACACACACACACACACACACACACGTAGATCTGTGCACCTTTTCTCCACTCTCACCAATTTCCTTCTAGAACAGTTTCCAGATGAGAATTACAAATCTACTGTACATGTAGCTCTCACTAAGATACTCTTGGCTAGATGTACTTATAGAAAAGCCACTAAAATTGTTTCTAATGGTTACCTTATACAATTATAGTCTTCCTTGTGCTTTCTATAATGCATATGAAAGCCATATTTCTTCAGAGAAGGAGCCCACTGAGAGATTGTGTCATTGTCTAATGTTGTACATCCACTGCATTTCTCTCATGAAGAAAAAGGTTACATTTTTAGTAGTATAATCTCGTACGTTTCTAATAGACGATAATGTAAGTTTTATATTTGAAACAATGATCAAAACACTTCCAGCAAATCTTATTTTATGGAATTAATCCATGATTTAAAGAGCAGAATTGTACTTGAAAAAATAATTTGAAAAGGAAGTTTAGGCTGTTATGTATTTCAGCAGCTGAAACAAAAAACATACGGGGACAATGGCCAACAACACTTATCTCTGTCTGTGTTGTTTAATTGCAGTATTTATCATCCAATCAGGAACATCATGAAGTGACAGACCTAGATACACAACAACATTACGCGGTCATTTCTGTTATGGGATGTTTAAAACCACTTTTGGAAGTGTATGAATGCAATGAATGAACATGAATGGAATTTTACATAAAGAGACAGAGGATATGTTCTTCTTGCATAAAAAAAAAAGAAAAACATAGGGTTATTGTATATTTGAATAAATACCACTCTCAACACACAAAAGGGCATTTTTTTCAGAGCAAGCGAGCATACGCAGCAATAATGTTCTCATTAAATCCAATCTCGCAAATATGACTCAAATGAAAAGTGTAACTGCAGATCTCAGCTCCAATCTGAATTTAGATCAGCTGACTCCATACTGATGGAAAGGATGAATAACTCCCGGGAACACATAATCCAGTCTTTCTCTCTTCTGTCTGTCTGTCTCAGTCTATGTTTTTAAGACTTATCAGGACTTATCAGCCTCCCTTATCCATCTATTGCTGCTGGTATCCATTTTACTATACCTAGATAGGACTCTGAGACTTGTGTGTGTGTGTGCACTAATATCTGTGTGTGTGTGTGTGTGTGTGTGTGTGTGTGTGTGTGTGTGTGTGTGTGTATGTGTGTGTGTGTGTGTGTGTGTGTGTGTGTGTGTGTGTGTGTGAAAGACAGGAAGCGATACATAGGAGCGGAAATGGTATAGAAAAAAGAAAGTTCCTAATGAGAAGTTAAGAGATATGATGAAAGTAATACAAATAAAGATATGTCTTTATGTGTCTGGAAGCTTCCATTCTTTCTTTGTGGTCATTATCTTTTGGTTCCAAACATCTCTCCATGGATATTGGGAGCTCCTGTACATGCATGGTCATGGATGAGGACATAATGACGAATGTGTGAGTGTGAGAGAGAGACTCATATAGAGACAGACAGAGAAATGGGGGGAACAAGAGTTCTCAACAATCACCTAGAGTACAGTGACAAGGATATACGCACCCAGCTGATTTAACTTCACATTCATTTAATTTGTAATATTTAGTCTGTCAATTTATCCGAGTCTCTCTCTCATCCTCATTTTCTCAAACTTCATTTGAGGTCTATCTCCTTTCCTCTTCTCCCATTCTGTCCTCCTTAGTCCTTTATCTCCATTGAACCCCTTATTTGCCTCTCTCCTCATTACCTCCCTCCTCTCTTCTTTACCTCCATGTCTCCCTGTAGAACTCCTTCTCCCTCCCTCCAATCTGTCCTCATACTCTGTATCCACTCCTCCTCCCCTTCTGTTTTCCTGGTCTATAAGGCATAACCGGCCTCTTGTGTCAGGGTTGGCTTTGGTGTTCTGCTACTTGTTTCTGATCTTCCTTCAACCGCTGCATGGTTTTTGTTCCCTCAGCCTCTAATCGGCTTTTCCGGGTTTGGGATCGGTTCTTCCTAACTTTACCCTCTCTCGGTGCCACAGGATTATCACTGTCAGAGAGGCCGGACTTCCTGGATTGACGAGTGTGAGTCTATCTGCGTGTGAGTGATGTTTCCATGCATGTGTACGTGCATGCGTGTGTGTTAGCTCTTGTGTGCATCTTTGTATTTTGTTGTTGCTGATTTACGATCCTGTGATGCTCTGTAATCACTTTTAGACAATCCCATAATACCCTATAGGTTGAAAGAACGGGGTGTGTGTGTGTGTGTGTGTGTGTGTGTGTGTGTGTGTGTGTGTGTGTGTGTGTGTGTGTTTGAGAGAGAGAGATGTTCATCTTTATAATTATTATTATTACTTTCCTATAACACTACAGTCATGAAAAATGCAGCTGTGATAAGGTTGTGTCAACTTGTGTGTAAAGCTACTTTTGTATGAAAACAACCGGTTAAGACAGACATGAAATAGAGTATAGCTTCTTATTGCATAAGTTGTGCAGTGGTGTAGAAGATTATTTGAAAGTGGTTTGAAGCGTGCGCTCGCATGTCCCTCAAACAGTCAGTCAGCTGGCTCGTGTCCCCAGTGAGAAGCAGAGCACACAAAGCAAAAGTCTGTTGTCCTGCTGCACACTCTCTCTAATTCTTTTAAAACCTCCTGTCAAAATGTCTTTATGACACAGACGCAACCCTTGTCTCGGCTGCACCCGCCATATGCGATATGCTGCTTGCTGGTCTGGTGTGCGGGATTTGGTGACCGCCAGGGCGGACAGATCATGCTCCAGCTATGGGCTGCGCACTGGATAACAGCTGTGCGCCTGTAACGGGCGGTGGCATAGTGGCACAGTAGCCTACTCCAGCGACCAGGGTTACAAAAATATGTTTATTGAATACAATTTTCTATGTTAACAAAATAATTTTCAGCGCTTTCTCAGTGTTAAGCTGCTATGTGAGGGACACAGTTACGCAGGTGTTTAGGGGTGTGTACCTACTCACCACAGGAGGTGGCGGTACACAATAGGAAGTAACGGTACTCATGTGGACAAAAAATATGAAGTGCCGGTACTCAGTACAGTGAGTACCGGCCCATTTCCAGAACTGGGGTAATCCAATAGTTCTTGAGACATTTCACTCAAGACAACAAATGCAAAACTCATGGAGGTGCTAGAGGACAAGTCAGGGATCACCAAAGTAACAAATTTCCCAGCAATCCATGCAATAGTTGTTGTGACAATTCACTGAAAAAACTAAATTGTCAACTTCATGGTGACCCTAGATAAAAAGGTTAGGGGATCACTGAAGTCAGTACAGGATTTCATGGAAATCCATCTTACAGCTGTCGAGATATTTTAGTCTGGACCAAAGTGGTTGAATGACCAACTGACATTGCCATCCATAGAGCGTGGTTAAAAATGTTTTTGCAACAACTGTATATGCCGTAGGGTCACATATAAAAGTCAACTATAGTTTATAGTGCTCCCTAACTCACCATGCACTATAGTCAAAAAGTATTGCTTAAAGCAAAGAAACAAAGAGGCAGTTTAAAGAATCCTAGCAGTTTGATCTATGCTGCTGATCAACCACATGGTACTACAACTCCGAGCAGGAAGAGAACAGAAGGCTTGGCAGCCATTTGAGGACTGGCATTTAGTCTCAAAATCCTCTTTCTTCTTTTGTTCTTCTCTTTCTGCTCATTTCCATCCCTCCATCCCCTCTTTATTTAACTGGCTCTCTGTAAAGGTCCTGCTGTCAGCCTCCACCTGTCCCTGTCACAGTAAACAAAGACAACCAGGAGACACAGCACTCTGTGTTGTCTCTGTTCTCTCTTCTCCCCTGCCTTCTTCTCTTACTTTATTTTACTTTTTTCTCCTCTTGATTTTCTCCCCAGTATCACCTCTCCCTCTGGCATTTCTCCCTTTTTCTTTATCACTCCCTCTTTCTTTCTTTGTCAGGCAATTTTTTTTCATCCATTTTCCTACTCTCTCCATTGCTTTGTTTGAATGTCTTGGCCTTGTGACAAACTTATATCATCACTGTCTTTGTTGGGCATCTCCCTTTCTCCTTTTTGTCTGTCTATTCGCTGTCACTAGGCCCACTGAATATGTCTGTAATTCTTTTTCTATCCTCTTAAGTTGTGAAACCAACCAAAATTACGATCTCAATCAAAGCAAAATGAGCCTAACTTCATTAAAAGAGAAAACTGCATTGCATACATTCCACCTCACTGATGCCCTTTTCTACTGTTGAGTCCAGATTTTTATATTCTGGCCTGGTTTACCACGTACAGAGCCTCAGCAGACTACAAATGTCTGTATTATGCAAATCACTTCCTGCCCGCACAAACAAGCCAGGACCAATCAATGTCAATCCCCATTCCCTCGGCCAATCAATGTCATTCCCTCTCCTACAAAACCGGGTCTAATCGAAAGACATTGTTCCTCAGGCCCTGCATGCTAAATCAGGAGGGCTGGAGTGTCTTAAATTCTCCCACACTGTACCACATAACTTCAAGAATCATCGATGTACAATGAGAGGAGATGAAAGTGGACTTGATGTCTTACTGAAACATCAATGAAAGAGATACAAAAAACAGAGCAATCTAGTTTGGTTTGTAGAAAGAGCACTAAAAGAAGTCAACAAAAGTCAAGGACACTATTGCATGCTAATACAGTTTTGACAGGTTACATTGGCTATCATACTCTACTCAGGTAGTTGCCACTTCCTCTGCCCACCTCCATTTTAGGTGGCTCCACCCTATTGCCCAAATATGCTTTTTCAAGTGGCAAACCAACTCTAGACTTTAAAATGTCCAAGTTTACCAGCGATCTTATCAGACTACTAATTCCGCATGGAAGCTAAAACACATCTATTGGAGCCAGACAACAGTGTAAATTTCACAATTCATACATTAACAAATGAAATCATAGACGTACACCTTAAGCTCAGTGGCTAATCAGATGCCAAAACACTCCACAACAGTGTCTAGTACTCACAGACAGGATTTTACAATAAAGTTATCACAAAGGCAACTGTTTTATCTTACATTACGACGATCATGAGGTGAACAGGTGAAAAACGGTCTTCAAATGAATGACGGGCTGTGTTTTTGCACGCAAGGCTACGGTCGGTCTGAATGCGGCCTTAAGGGTGGTTAATTGGTCTCCCTTCCAGAGTTTGGTCTGGGCAGCAGTAGGTCTTAATGCCAAACACACCAATTGCTGAAGAAACGTTCAGTGAAGAAAATTCTCTACGGTAGTTACTGTGGTATACTGAGTTTATTCAATGTGTTTTGGCAGAAAGGCAACTTCCGTTGTCTGTCATTTATATGTGTATGATGGGGGGGGCACTTTTTCTTGCAACGCTAGGTGTAAATATCCTTTAGGCATTAGGTTGTACCTTCAACTGAACTAACCACTCTTTGCAAGGCCTTGCGGTCATGTTTGGTGCTGTTTCCATACCTGGCTATGATGTTCCCTGTCATCACAAGCTACATTTTCAGACAAATAACTAATATAATAATAATTACCATCATTGCCTTCCACTACTGTTATTTTTTTCTCCATATAAACTTAGCACAAAAAGTAAGGAAATTTGTGTTTGGTAGATTATTTCTCTGTGGTAACAATGCTTTTTGGCAATAAATCTTATACCGTTGGAAACCCTGTTTAGTTCCCTTTCAAATGGTGCCCCATTTGTAAGGAACATGCATTTGTGGGATGAGCAGCAGTGCTGAGTATGTGGGTTGTGCCCATGAAAAATTTGCCAAATCTTCTCTGCCAATGCCAAACAGCTTATTCTGCCATTGACTTGTTTGGTGTTTGGTGGATTGGATGATTGAATTTTGAAGAAACAAGACATATTGGCAATTTAACAATTTATTCATTTCACAAACAGGAGCCTCAGTAGCGTGTGGAAGAACCATACACAGCCACAACAGCCTGGCACCTCCTCCTCATGCTGGTCACCAGCCTGGTCATACACTGCTGTGGGATGGCATCCCATTCTTCAACACTTCTTCAACTTGCAGTCAAGGTTTGCAGGACGATATGGCCGACGGCTCTCTGCCCAGACAATCCGGAACAGACTGCACACAGCCAATCTCCGGTCTCATAGGGCTGCCAGGAGTCCTGCCATGACTGCCCTTCACCGTCAGGCCCGTTTGCGCTGGTGTCGGCAACACGTGCACTGGAACCTGAACATGTGGAGGAACGTTATGTTCAGTGATGAGTCCAGATTCTGCCTACGGCAGTTGGATCATAGGGTCAAAGTGTGGAGAAGACGCGGAGAACGCTATGCTAATTGCTGCAGCGATAGAGTAACACCTTTTGGTGGAGGCAGTGTGATGGTGTGGGGCGGCATCTCCCTCACTGGAAAAACGAGGCTTGTCATCATTGGAGGCAATCTTAATGCAGAGAGATATAGAGATGAGATTCTGCAACCAGTGGCAATCCCATATCTCCACAGTCTGGGACTGAACTCTATCCTCCAAGATGACAACGCTCGCCCCCACAGGGCGGGGTTTATCAGAGACTACCTCCAGAATGTGGGAGTGGAGAGGATGGAATGGCCTGCCAGCAGTCCTGACCTCAACCCCATTGAACACTTGTGGGATCAGCTTGGGCGTGCTGTTCATGCCAGAGTGACCAACACAACCACGTTGGCTGACTTGCGACAAATGCTGGTTGAAGAATGGGATGCCATCCCACAGCAGTGTGTGACCAGGCTGGTAACCAGGATGAGGAGGAGGTGCCAGGCTGTTGTGGCTGTGTATGGTTCTTCCACACGCTACTGAGGCTCCTGTTTGTGAAATGAATAAATTGTTAAATTGCCAATACGTCTTGTTTCTTCAAACTTCAATCATGCAATCCACCAAACGAGTCAATGGCAGAATAAGCTATTGAAGATTTGGCAAATTTTTCATGGACACAACCCACATACTCAGCGCTGCTGCTCATCCCACAAATGCATGTTCCTTACAAATGGGGCACCATTTGAAAGGGAACTAAACAGGGTTTCCAACGGTATAAGATTTATTGCCAAAAAGCATTGTTACCACAGAGAAATAAATAATCTACCATATCTTCTCTATTTTCACAATAACTGCCTTCCTTGTAAGATATTGAATATATATTGAACACTATCACAAACACTCTTTTCATTGCCACACCCCTGAGAACGAACACCGTCCTTATCACCATTACATTGTATGCAGTGTGCACAGACAATGAGTTTTGGCTACAAACATACCACCAAACATGTACCCACCCTCAAAGACCCAACTTCCTCCTTTCTGTAACTCCCATGTCACTTTCCATATTTTCTTTAATGGGCTTGGGTTCCTTTTATCTCATAAAGTGGTGGAGCTCATGCTCTGATAGTGATGTCATTAAAGTCAGTGAAGCTGGTTTTAATTGTTGGTGAATTGGCCTTTTATGACTAACGAAGCCTCTAGTATGGGCTGCTTGTACTATTTAATCAGCCATCATGTACTCCGCACCACCTACACACTCTGCAGTGAGATGATGGGAGTGAAGGAGAAAGTGAGCAATGAATTATGAAACGGGGGAAAGAGTGAGAGAGAGAGGAAGAGAGAGAGAGAGAGAGAGAGAGAGAGAGAGAGAGAGAGAATTAGCAATTTGTACCATCCCTGACACATAGTGCTCAATTTGTGTTTTCTGCCCTTGTTACTGAGGTTTTGCTGCTTGGCTCAAATAGAACTGTAGGTCTGTATCACTTTGTTTCAATGCGAGTAAATATGGTAAGCTACAGTCTCTTATGAAAGCTACAGATGTTCTGCCAGATGCAGTGAGCTATAGATACAGGGTGCGGGTGTGCGGAGGGAGAAATCAACCCTATTTTTGTGTATTTAGTGCACATTTTGCAGTGGATGCACAGTTAAGTTGTGAGCATCAATAACTTTATAATGCTAATGCCTGGAGAGTCAGTGTGTGGATGACCACTGTGTTTTTATTAATTTCTTTTTAAGGCATTTTCTCTCTATGGAGAGCCCTGTGAAGTAGCCCTTAGTCTATTAGTCTCTCTCTAACAGTCTCTTTAGGTGACTAAATCTCTCCACTGAGACCAATAACAAAGACGTTTTTAAGGCTGAGTGGCACAAACTCAAGGCAGAACACAAACTACTTTTTTGTGAGGTAAAGTCTGTTGCATACCAACTTGTAACAAATTACATCGAGCTCACAGCTTGTGTTGCCTTTTATGCCCTGCCTTTATTTTCCATATTTCCCAGCTCTGTCTTCTGCATAATAATCAGGAAAACGGAAATGTGATAAAAATGATTTTACGGTTTCTGCTGATTAAAATCCAAAGCCAATGGGGTAGATGGTCAACTATACCGCAATTTAGCTTTTTGCAGCTCACAGGATTTCTTACTGCAGCTCAGTTCAATGCACTTTATTGTCCCTGAGGGAAGGCTACATTTCAACAACAATACAACTTCTGATCTCCTAATTACTGTCTAATTAAAAATGGTTGTGATTTTTAGAAACGGAATCTCTCAAGTGTTGTATAGCGAGGTAAAACTGCAAAGGTAGAGGAGTCAGGTTTTACCATTTACAGTTGATCTTTTTTGTAATTATCTTTGTTCTATGGTTTGGCAGTTGACCTGAAACACTGTGGACTCACTGATGCTTTAGGGCTGCAAGTGCATCTAAAAATGTACCTAAAACACATTTAAAGCACATTAAAGTCAAGTCACAAATGTCTGCTGAAATGTCCTTGAGAAAAACGCAATCCATACCAGCTATTCTGTAAATGACATTTCTTTGCTTTCTGTGAAAGACCAGACCAGTTTAAAAAAAAAACATTGTTCAAACAGGAATCAATACAGTATATTTTAATCAAATGAAATGTCACTCTATTAGAGCTGAATGATAACTCAGTATTATCTTTTATCATCTTTCTCGTTCTGCAACGTAACAGTCTTGCTGTAATGTGCCACAAAACGAGATATTAAATAATTGATGGTTTCACAATATTGACACAAAGAGATTAACAAGAGTTTGACTTTCTATTATGTGGCTTTGAATACTTTAGCAAATATTGTTAATCAGTGTTGAGATAATGCTGCAATAATTCCCACTCCTATTGGGCATTAAGGAAATAAATCAAAGTAACTAAATGAATGGCACTGGACCCACATGGGAAAACACTACTTTTACGTCTTTTGAGTTACACAGCTTGTTGTGTTTAACGATTGAATACTCAAGCAATGTACAATGAGCGAGAGAAATGGCTGTGTCAGTTACTTCTGCATTGAATAATGTCCACACTGTTCAAAATTCAATTGAATTGTTCATGTGACACAACAAGTCGCTCATCAATTCGAGGGTACACAAATGCATGTCGTTGTGTCTGTATATGCTTGTTGGAACTTCTGGTATTTGTCAATCTGGGTTTTATTCTAATTTTTTTTTCCCATTATAACTACAACTACAACTAACTATGATAATGTTTTACTCACAATCTCCATTGTAGAAGCCCGGGACTCAGACTTTTGCTTTGATTGCTCCAAAGTGTTTAAAACGTGTTTTAAAAGAATTCTGTGGAATTTAAACCTGCAATAACTGGGTTTTTAGCCATTTGGTGGCAATAGAAACATGCTGTAAACACAACACTGACATATTATCACCTTATAAAGTTGATATGGTGAACTTAATTTAATAATTTACACATCCCGCTGATTGGCACAACATCAGCATTCATTGTGTGTGTCTGGCTCAGCTTTCCTACTCAACAGATGCTGGGATTAAGCCTGACATCCGGCACGTGGAAGACGCTTCCTCCTCCCCTCTCGCTATCTCCACTATCGGGGCATAGCACTGCCCAAGATAGTGGCAATTGGTGATAGTGGCAGTCGATGACACAGCGCTGTGGAGATAGGTCTGTCATTGCGAGACTAGGTTTGTGTGTATATGTATATGCATGCACTACCCTTGCCTTCATGTGTGCATATGCCTCAGAGTGCACACTGATGGATTCCCCACTTTTCATGGAAAATCCATCAACTGCCAAGTCAAATGGAGCTGCTTGGACTGAGGGCTCATTCGAAACAACCTTGTTTCCTATTACCACCCTGTCCACAAATTGTTGTTGTGTTACAGTACGTTACAATGCAAGCACTCGCACACAAAGACACACACCATGACAGGTATGCACAATAGAACAAGCCATTTGATGGAATAGGGCAATAAAGCAGAGTGAGGTCGAAGGGGAAGTTAAACAATAACTGCAGCTGCAGACCAATGTAGTGCCTGGTTCACAGCGAGGTGGGATTTATGGCAAGGTGCCACACACAAACACAAACACTATCATGCTTAACAATCAGGCCATCGCTAGATGATGCAAAGAACATATGCTAACTATGCTCACAGAGTTGATCTTTCTTCAGATTTTTCTCTCTCTCTCTCTTTACACACACACACACACACACACACACTCTATCTCTCTCTCTCTCTCTCTCTCTCATAAAGACACACTCTCATAAAGAAATCTTAGGAGACTATCACTGGTCTCTCATCTTAGCAGGTAGCACCATGTCTTTTCTTTCTTTCTTGGTGTCCCCGTCTGTCTCTATATTGCTCTCTTTGCCTCTCTTTCTGCTTCAGTATTCTCAGCTAAATCCTCTTTCACACCTCCATCCTCTCTCTCACCCCCTTTTCTCTTCTTCTCATTCCCTCTAAGCAGTCTTTCCTGAAACCCCTTTCATGCTTTCACTGTTCTCTCCCTGCACACATTTGCTCTTTCTCCCTCTCTTCAGTCTGTCATGAAACCTTTTCATGCCACCATGCCATCATCTCTCTCTCTCTCTCTCTCTCTCTCTCTTATTCTTTACTCTGCACCTGGCCATGACTCTTCCCCAATCGCTGTGGTTTCCCCTCTCCACCTTTCTGACAGCTTCACATTAATCATTCCTACATCCCCAGGAAGACTGCCTTCCTTGCCTTCCTCCACTCTCTCTCTCTCCTTTAAATTCTGCCTGTATCTTTTTCTCTCTCTCTTTCACACACTTTATCTTTACCCTGCTTCTCTCATTCTGTTCTCATACCTTCTTTCTCACCTCTCATTAAATCTCTATTTATGTACGTGCAACAAAAATGGCATCACCTTTCTCCCAGTAGTGTCAAGCTATCATTAGTGAAATATGTTGCCAAAAAGTTTTGCATTACCTGCAATGCCAGCCGGATGGCAGGATATCCGTTTTGTTCTAGGTGAGACTTTGCAGACATTCAGACCAAAAATAGCACAAGTAGCTGCTCTGTTGGGGGCGTGTTGCTTCAGGAACTGATGAGACAATGAAACGATCCTGGTAGGCCGTTTGAGTCAAACATCCCTGAGTTTTACAGTTTGATCAGATGCCAAAACACTGAAAAGCAGTTTATAATATTCTAAGGGAGGAATTCACAACTCTGTGGTATAGCAGTGACAATCTATAGACGAATGAAGATAACCTGACACTGATTTGTTTCAGACTTGGGCTTGTCTGTTTTTAGCCAGTTAAGAGCATGCACATAAGAGACATCATCTGGCCAAGCAGGTGGCTTCCTGCTGGCTCATGAATAGCATACCATAACTTAGGCTACTGAAATGGTTCTTTCAGACTATAAACTAATGGATACAATTCTGATAATTCAGAGTCATTTTAGGGTGTTTGTGATGCTCATAAAGACATATTCACCATTTTACAGGCATTCTTTTTGCAATGATTGTGTAAGGGGGAAAGTTACTGTTCATCACGTGTGTCAAGTGTAGCCACTTTTCCAGAATTGCCTCACAGCCCAGTGATGTTGCTGGAAGGCAGCTGCTGCACGTGCATGCTTGATTAGCCAACACAGTGGTTTGCCTGATGATGCTGGATAGCTTTGCAGCAAATGTTAAGAAAACGTTTTGGCTTGACAACCCTGCATTTTCTGACAGAGTCCTCTGCATCATTACCCTTGCAGTGTTAAAGAAGAGGAGGCTGCATAAATGTCAGTCTGAACACAGCCTTAGGGAGGGAGTGATTAGATGAATGTTTTTTTGTTTCACACACAATAGCACAAGTCACTTGAGGCCGCTGAAATAAAAATAAAAAAATTACTAATCACTGAGCAGGCAAAAAGTAAAATAAAATGTGTATATGCTTAGATTCCACTTTTGCACACCGTACATTTCAGGAATTTAAAAGTAATACTGTAGTGTATTGGAGGCCAATGTGAAGGGTAAGAAGAAACAAAAGAAACTGTGAATGACTGCGAAATCCAAGGACATTAAAAGCTGGCTTGCTACACATCGAGACATGACTCACACCAAACAGCCATTAATTTCATTTCCTCATAGGCGTTTTCCACTGCCTCTTTCACACACTCATTTGTTTTATGGTTCTCTCTTATGCTCTTAAACACGGTCTAATCCCTGATTAGTGGAGGAAGAGGGCGTTTAATGCTCCTCTCCACTTGTCTGCTCCTGAACTGTGAGAATGCTTACAACCACACTCAATGCACTCACGCACACAGACTCACACTTGCAGTGAAGGAAATCCATTCTCTCTCTCTCTCTCTCTCTCTCAACATATACTTGAAAAGGATTTACACAGGAGAGAAACTGCACATTAAAAGCGAACACATCCGTACACAACCGTGGCCTTTAATTGATAGGATAGCTGAAGACAGGAAAGGGGGGAGAGAGGGGGGACGACATGCAGCAAAGAGCCATGGGTCGGACTCAAACCACTGCGGTAAGGACTGAGCCTTAGTATATTGGGCACACGCTCAACCAGGTGAGCTACTATGAATTCAGATATTCATATATTTTTCATTAGCGCTAATTAAATTTGGACAGATTGGCCTAGATTTTTTTTCTCACCAGTGAGAGGTATCCATCAAACCATACAGGTGTTGAGAATATATTATCAGTGAATACATTTAGGTCTGTGTCAGCTCCTGTGGTATGGCCTAAAGTTGTTACCCTATGGAATACAAGAATACCAAAATAGCAATAATGAAAAACAGCACACTTCACTCTGTTAGCAGTGGGGATTGCAAACTCAACACTGATGCAACGGTACCAGCATGATTTATTAGAACATTTAAATAGAGCATCTGATTTGACAACGAGCATGCAGCTGCTAAGTTAAGCTGATCAACCAAAGAGGTAAGATACAGTTGGTCCTGCATGTGAAAACAGTATTATGCAGAGCACAAATGATGTTTCAGCCTGATGATGGCCCGACCTGACAGGTATAGGGTGTCGGTAATAAAAAATTAGCATATGAACGACACTTGCTCGTTCCATCCTGTGTACTGTGATAATAAATAACATTTACATTACATACATACATTACATTTACATTGACCAATCAATCAATTTGTCACATAAAATCATATAAAATACAATTTCAGTGGGATGTTATACTGTAATAATTATGACAGGAGCAAAGGTTCAAAGTAGTAATGAACAACAAAGTCTGTGTAAGGAAGAGGTCAGGGTGGATTAATGGGTCAAAAAAACATCAGACTAAGACGGGAGACAGCTGCACATTTCCCGTTTCAATTTGACAGTTAATATATATTTTGTTTCACTATGATCACGACCTCTCCCTGACTTAACCGTGTGGTTATTACTGCAACCAGTGACAGATGTGAGTGCTGGACTCGGACTCGAGCCCATCTCGAGTCGCTATTCTCTGGACTTGTGACTTGACTTTGACTCACCCACTGATGACTTCGACTTGGACTCGGACTCGAGGATTTATGAAATAGGACTCAGAAGTTGGATGAAGTTTCTGACTACTTTTATATCTAACAGGCAGTGATGACTCCATCACTCGAGTCCTATTCTCTGAGCTTGTGACTCGAGTCAGACTCAAACTCAGGTAATTGCGCATTGACTCTTCTTTGGTGACTCCGGCTCAAACACTGGGGACTCGAGACTTGACTCGGACTTGACAGTTGGTGAAACGACTACATCACTGACTGTAACCATGACTCCCTTACCTTAACAAAGTACTTATTTTAGCCCAAACCATGATCTTTCCCTAAACATAAATAAATTAATTTTGTGCCTCGTCACATTATAAAAATAATTACTTTTTCATTTTTCAATTCATATTATTTAATAGTGATTTGGTGAACTGTTTTAGAAGACAAGACAAATGATTTTGTGCTGACAGGGACATCAAATCAGAAACCACTTCTGAGTGTTGTCCCACAGGGCATGGACAAACAATTTGATTGTTTATTTAGACCATATGTTGAGCAAAAAACATACTCTTACCTGTTTGACAACTTCTTGAATATGTTTAGTGATGTTGGCCCATCGGAGTACTCTTCTGCGAACAACTGCAAATGTGGAGAAAAAAAAAAAATGTGCACCTGTAACTATTTGACTTTCACCCTTAGACCTTTGGCATGGTTTACAAAAATAATCACACCTGTGGTTGTGACGTAACCATCTGCACACAAAAGAAATGTGTTTATACAGATATATGTGTTGTAGGTACTGTCAGGTGGAGCAATAATGTCGGTCCCTGGCATCTTACAGATCACCTATGTACAAGTCAGACAAGATGACAAGCTATGATTGGTCGGGATCTAATCAAAGCTACATCGCAGCAATAATTTATGACTCTATGATCACCTAATCTGACATAGTGACCATTTCAAAAGACAAAAATATTATGTAGTCTGATCTCAGCATTTTCTTGTCTATCTTGTCACTGTCTACGTGTACATTTTAAACTAGTTTAAAGCAGCCATATTATGCTCATTTTCAGGTTCATAATTGTATTTTAAGGTTGTACCAGAATAGGTTTACATGGTTTAATTTTCAAAAAACACCATATTTTTGTTGTACTGCACCGCTCTCTCTCACTGCTGCAGCTCCTCTTTTCACCTGGTCTCTGTTTTAGCTACAGAGTGAGACCTCTTTTCTTCTTCTTCTTCTGTACTATCTTTGATTGCACTGCACATGCCCAGTAGCTCAGATGTGGATCATGTCAGCTAGCTAGCTCCATAGACAGTAAAAGAAAGGCTGTTTCTACAACTTCGGTCAGTTACAAGGCAGGATTAGCTGGGAGACTTCTAAATGAGGGCGCACATGTAAGTAGTTCTTTTGTAGATTATGGTGAACTTGTGTGTGTTGTAGCAGTGCTTTGCTATTGAGAACGAGGTAGCATGCTAGCGTTAGCATTAGCGTTAGCATGCTAACACTAACGCTACGAGCTAATGGTTGCGGTTAGCCTGCTCGTTTCGGCTTGTGACGTCACAAGCCGTGCCGATTTTGAACAGCTCACCCAGAGACTGAAGGCAGGACACATTCAGAAACTGTATCTCACTCTAAACAGCATGGATGGATTTTTTTCAAAGTTTGTATGTGTGTGGAAGCACCAGAGACACCAAATAACACCCCAAATCCCAGAAAAAGTGATTTTTTCATAATATGGTTTTTTTCAATATTTAAGGTTGTTATTACTATTAGTACTAGTAGTTAAGTATTAGACACCAGTATTCCACCTTGAAACACACCTACATCTGGTTATATTTGAATACAAATATTGTAATTGTTTTGGATTACATACTGTAAATATAAATGCAAATTCAAAGTAACATATGCCATTAGTCCTGGTAGCAAAGGCCAGATCATGTTATTTTTATTTAGATTTTGGATCAACCACTAGGGATCTGCTCAAGCAGGCCGGCCTTTAGACACACAGGGTTTAATAATCTACAGTTTGAGATACATCAGCATTTTAAAAGTGCTCAATATAAGTAAAACTAATTAAAAAGCAAATACGAAAATGGCAGGGATGTGCTCTTTTGATTACAAATGAGCTAAGTTGATGACAATTAACAAATATGATGGTGATGATACTTTTGAACCTACAACCAACCTGCCAAAAACACATGAAGTTACTACACATTACTTGAAATGTCACTAGATGAGCAGTGATATTTTTTATTTCCCATACTAAATAAAGTAATTACATCGGGCTCCTATCAGGGGAAGTGGTTGAACACTGGAGAGCTGGCAGATTGCTATCTGTTTGACAGAGACAAGTCAACAACACCTCCATCTTTACTCACATTTCCCCTGATGCCACAACACTTTATCTCTTTATTACTAACTGATAGTAGATGGGGGCATGACAGTTAATTGCATCTCCGGAATGGGTGTGTGCGTTTGTTTATGGGTCATTGTTCTTGATCATTCTGGCATGCACCTGTGTGCGACTGTATATGTGTTTATATGTACATGTTAAGGCTGGGATATGCATGTGATGCATGTAAACAATGTAGGCTTATTTAGATTCTCACCAATGCTACCCGCCAGAGCTACCTGTAAAGGCGGAATGAAAGCTAACCCGCCTCCCTTCCCATTTATTTCCCCTCTTCCTCCCCTCGTTATATCTTTTCTACACCTCTCCCCTCCCCTAGAATCCCTTTCGTCACCACTATCGTCACCTGCTGGTCTCTGTGTCCCAGGATGCATTGCAGTCCAACCGCTCACCTGGCTGGTGGTGGAACTGCAGTGACATCTACTGAGAGAGGAGAGGAGAGGAGAGGAGAGGAGAGGAGAGGATGAAGGCGAATGAAGGGAAAAAGAGGGAGAAGATGACTCACCACAGCATCGGAAATGCAGTAAGGGATGGGAACCAAGTCGCACCTTGAACTTTTATTATTACATATTCAGCTCAGGCCTTTAATATCAGCACAAATGAACCTTCCTTTTGTTAAACAGAGGACAATATTTGACCCATTGCAGTAAAGGTTTCCCTGCTTTCCTCTGTTTTTTTTTCTTTTCTTCTCTGTGCCCAGTATTGTGTGCAGATAATTGCTTCTCTTTAGTAACAACAGCTCTAAAATTATTTTTATTCTTGGCAGCTGGCTTTGATACAGGCTGTATGTGTGTTGGTAATTATTGTCTTAGCCACTGGCTATCAAACCCTATTACGTGAGGTCAAGCCCAAATGACTATCCTGAGCTGATGACAATAATTTGACGACAGACACACATGCATTAGTCAATCATGTGCTTACATAAGCACGCACGCACAGTGACCGAGTTCACACAAAACCACAAACACACACATGGACATGCACTCATGTGCACACACATAAACACAAACGAACACACAGCAGAAAATGTAGCCTTTGACAGGCATCTTTACCATGAATAATTCAGGAGCTAGTTTACATAAACCATCCATTCAGTCATACATGAATTAGAATTACAGTTGTATGTGCAGGAAGCAATCATCATGTTATGATAATATAGCTGGAATGCAATGCATATTCAGATATGACTTTGGGGAAATCTAGTGCAAGTTTCATCCCTTTTTTGCAAATTACCTCCTATTTCATAGGTAATTTAAGACCCTTAAAACATGTTGTGTTCTGTGTAACTCCTCCAACACACAGATTGTTGTGTCAAGAGTGTTAACTGTAGTCAAAAGCAACAAAAGCCTGCATGGTTACGTAAAGTTAAGTAAAGTAACTTAAACCAACATTGAGTAAAAAAAAATACATGTGACTTAAAATAGTAATAGTAAAAAATGGAATAAACTGCAGACACATTTTAACATTGACATGAGTGAATATACAAAATAAAGACATCATGGTAAAGCATTTTAACTCTTTTGAATGCACCTGTAACTTTAGCAGTAGCAAACACTGTTACAATGGTGAATCATATTAAATCTAGTGTAAATTACCAGCATCTGTCGGCTATAAAAAGGTCTGACAATCAGCACTTCGAGACTTTTCAAAGTCAAACATGAAATACCTCAACAGAGACCAAAACAATCAAATCACCTGCAGTGGTCAAACAATGTGAAACTATTTAAACTACTTGACTCTTATTTTCGTAGGGCTGCATCTTACAAATATTTCATTGTCTATTAATCAACTAATTAATCGTTTGGTCTATAAAATGTCAGGACATAGTACAAGATGTCCATCACAAGGACCTTTGCTTTTTTGTTCAACCAACAGTCCAAAACCCAATTTACAGTAATACAAAGCAAGAGAAAAGCAGCAAATACCAACACTTGAGAAGCTGGAATCAGTGAATGTTTTTGCTTTACAAAATGAAAAAAGACAAACAACTGTGTTGATACAGTAAATTAACAGACTAATGGTTTCTGCTCTTTTTACACATTTGTTTTGCCAAATACTGCCAGGATAATGATCATCACCAAGATTTTGGTGAGTGCTACATTTTTGTTCCAAGCACAAGCCATTAGAAGGTGGTTGTGGTGGATATCAGACTTTCAAAACGCAGCACTATGAAACCAGAGACCAGAGGCCTGTACTACGAAGCAAGATTTGGCGTTAACGAGGTAACTTCAGGTTCAACCCAGGGTTTTCTGTATCACGACGGTGGATCACTTGTTACCGGGTTCAATCGCCGTGGTAACTTATGCTGAACACCTAACCTGGTCGGGAGCAGGTTATGTTGGAGATTAGAGATCAACTGGTGTAAAAGCACCGCCTACTGACCAATCAATACTCGATTGATAACAGCATCACCGTTCTTAGAAGATCAGATGGAGCTCAGTGCGCGGAGAGAGAGAAAGAGATAGGGAGAGAGAGAGAGGGATGCTCTAATAAAAGTTAAAACATTTAGAGACCGTCAACCCCGTTAACATTCCCTGATGGGTATTTTTATGAAATATATAGATTTTAATGGGAGGGAATTACATATAGGCTATCGGCATCTTGAGCCGTGTGTTGCCAATGCGCACATCGGTTTGAATTATGTTTTTATATATTTTATTTGCTCTCACGATCGCTTCCAATGCCAGGGTTGCAACTGAAATAATAGGCTAAAGCAACGGCAGTTTATGGAAAGCACAAGTGTAATTATGGTCAGATCTTGTGCCTGACCGATGGGGAAGATATTGATAAGCGTTGTGATTTACGCATTTACAGCGTCGGCTATTTTTTGCCAGCTTTCCTCCTGTTTTAGGAAGCAGCGACTGTATTGCGTTTTGCCTGCAAAACCGTGTCTGTGTTCTTCATATTTATGTAGAATTATAATTTGCTCTTCTTATATAAAATATGCGTCTCTGGTAGATGTTTACAATTGGTCGTGCTGTGCAAACACCGCCTCTCTTATGTGAACGCACGCGCCGCTGGATTGGAAAACCCTGGGTTGATTGAACTAGTTGTTAACCACCGTCGTGACACAGGTTATGCGGGACCGCGGTTGTTAGGGTTAGTGAACTGCAATCAATCCAGGGCATGTTGATCTTGATTCGTAGTACAGGCCTCAGGGTTCACATCCTGAACGGCGTGTTTTGGTTTTTGCACAAAAAAAAGCACTTTGGTTAAGGTTACTAGAAGACTGTGGTTTGGATACAATTTTAATAAAATAAACATGTCCTATGTCATGCTTAAAGTCATTTATGACTTTATCAGTATTTAACCAAGAACACAATATTTGCCTAACCTTAACAGAGTGCTTTGAGTACCTATACACAACCATAAAGAAAGTTAAACCAGTCTTTAGTTTCTACAAGTGGATGTTGATTGCAAGAGCAGATAACAAATGAACAACTTGGAACTTGGCAGAAACATTCATTACAAATGTTTGCCCAATTAGTTGATTAAAAAGTAGAGGTGGTGTTTCTCTCAAATGGTGTTTACTGTTGCAAATTAGTAGTATATAAACAGAAAGTTACACAGAAGAGGATACAGGGTTGTATTTTCATAGTTTTGCCCACTATTTCTACTGGTTTTGATAACTCACCAAAGTAATTTCTGAGATCTGGGAAACTGACAATATCTCTACACTGCCCAGGAAAACTGTGCTTGAACACAACTACAGTTACATCAAAGTTGTAGCAAAGTTTGTCCAACCTGGGTTTGGAGTGCCACTACTACTTCCGTGTTCTACTTCCATCCCTACTTATAACATGAAAGTATTTTATTTAGTATTACTCAAATAAGGGCGATGCAAAAATGAGTACACCCCACAACAAAAACTACTACATCTAGTACTTTGTATGGCCTCCATGATTTTTAATCACAGCACCAAGTCTTCTAGGCATGGAATGAACAAGTTGGCAACATTTTGCTACATTAATCTTTTTCCATTCTTCAACAATGACCTCTTTTAGAGACTGGATGCTGGATGGAGAGTGATGCTCAACTTGTCTCTTCAGAATTCCCCATAGGTGTTCAATTGGGTTCAGATCAGGAGACATACTTGGCCACTGAATCACTTTCACCCTGTTCTTCAGAAATCCAACAGTGGCCTTAGATGTGTGTTTAGGATCATTGTCATGTTGGAAAAGTGCACGACGACCAAGGGTACGGAGTGATGGTAGTATCTTCTCTTTCAGTATAGAGCAATACATCTGTGAATTCATGATGCCATCAATGAAATGCAGCTCCCCGACACCAGCAGCACTCATGCAACCCCACATAAGGACACTGCCACCACCATGTTTCACTGTAGGCACCATGCATTTTTCTTTGTATTCCTCACCTTTGTGACGACATACAGTTTTGAAGCCATCAGTTCCAAAAACATTTATCTTGGTCTCATCACTCCAGAGTATAGAGTCCCAGTAGGCTTCCCCTTTGTCAGCATGGGCCCTGGCAAACTCTAGGCGGGCGTTGTTGTGCCTGGGCTTTAGGAGAGGCTTTAGGATGCACCCATGCATGCCATTCCTCTGCAGTGTACGCCGTATTGTGTCACGGGAAACAGTCACCCCAGTTTGGCTTTCTACTTCGTTAGATAACTGCAGTGAACTTGCATGCCGATTTTCTTCGACCCTTCTCATCAGAAGACGCTGCTGTCGAGGTGTTAACTCCCGTGGACGACCTGGACGTCTCTGTGAGATGGTTGCAGTTCCATCTTTTTAAAATTTTTGTACCACTTTTTCTGCAGTATTCTGACTGATAAGTAAAGCTTTGCTGATGTTCTTGTAGCCTTCACCTTTGCGGTGTAAAGAAATGATTTTCTTTCTCTTGTGACATTTCTCTTCCATGTAGTGCCATTGCTAACATGAAATGGGAAGGGGTTTTCTTTAAGTAACACCCTTTTATAGTCAACTGTCTGCTGGACACCTGTGTAATGAATAATTACACTCACCTGTGGTTGATTGTTAAATTAGATATTTGTAGTCTAAAATTGAGCTTTGCTCCAGAGACTTTCAGTGGGGTGTACTCATTTTTGCATCACCCTAATTTGAGTAAAACTGAAAATGTTGTTCTGTAAGTTATATTATTAACCTTACTTTCATGTTATAAGTTAAACAGATGTTATATTAAACTTAGTCTTGTCAACATTTTGGAAATTGTTTTTGTGTTCATTGAGATATTGTTTCAAATGTTACTTTTCAAAGGAGGTGTACTCATTTACGCTGAGCACTGTATATACACACAAACTAAAACTGTCACAACTTTCTTCCACCATATCCACCCTTTTTCAGAGTGCATCAGTCAGCACATACTGTACTGTGTGGGAGCACATGAAGAGATTACGGAAGGCAATACCATCATCTATCTGATTTATATATTATTAACTATTTCCATCCTGAGGGCCCTGTTCATTTTACAAAGTGCCCATGGTGGGTGCAGCCCTGTCTATCACAGGCCAATGACACAGGGACACATGTCATATAAAACTATAGTAGTTCTGATTGATTGACAGGGTTATGAGACTCTGAGCAGAGATGGACAGTCATGTCGGAGGTGGAATACAGGGAAGGAAAAGAGAGAGGGAGTTACAGAGAAACGTGTGTGTGTGTATGCTGCAAGGAGTAAAGGAAGGAAAAATAAGAGGTAAACAGTAACAATGGCAGCGGTGAAAGGAGAAAAAAGAATTAAAAATGAATGCTGACAAATGGAGCGGAGGAAAAGGCTTAGGGTGGAATGAGAAGGGAGAAATGACCAATACCGATGCGAGAGATAAAACAACTCGGACAGGAGGAGAGTGTGAGACGGAGTGAGAAAAACGAAGGTGGTGGAGAGATCTGCTTCTTTTTCAGATAACAAGAGAAGGATAGTTCACACATTAGACAGCAGTCATCGGACCAGAGTAACCCTTAGTGTCCCCATCTTCTTTAAATAAACCACACACACACATGAAAAGCATCGCCCTGCACACAACAGCTCGTGTCTTCAGGGAGTTTGAGGACAAGAGTGAGAGACACACATGACTTACATGCATAAGCACATGCTGGTGTGGTGGGCTTGACAGCACTAATTTTTTTGTTTATGTATTCATTTTTGTTTAAACTGTACATAGAGCATATAGCATTATTATCCAGCAGCACCTACAGCAAAATGAGTGTCTGTCTTAACCTGCCTGTAAATCAATGCAGTATAATTATGAATGATTGACAGCTTATCACAATCTTCTTGTTGTGACTTATGTAAATATTGCGCATCCAACAGCCTAAGGGCGCTGACACACAGAGCTGATTATCGGCCGTCGGACCGTCTGGCGAGGTCGGTGACTCGAGTCTGTTCGGTGTGTTCGTCGTCTGTCCGAGGAGCCGTCGGCCTTCATTTTGGCCGACCCGACATGTTCAGTCGTGGGGACAGGGCAGTCGGGACTCACCCGGAAATGGCGAGCGGATGAGCCTCTCAAAATCTGACGAAAATCTTTTAAACTGACCTTTGTCGATCTGAAATGAAGACAGATTCAGCAACTGCACGGCCTATTTCTCGCTTAAAATGTTTTCAGAAACACGTTTTGGTGAGCTATTTTAGTACAATATGAGATCGTATTCTGAACAAGCCACCATGACAGTCTGGCTGTGAATTTCCGGAGAAAAAAGACAATACAGAGAAGCGCCGCCTGCTGCTATGAAGACGTATTACGTTTCGCGCACGCACAGAGCGTACGCTCAAGTCGGCGTCGCCTCAGTGTGTTTTGAGGCATTTTTTTGGACCTCGGGGACCCGACTGATCAGTCCGACTGGCTTTTCTGCCGACGGTCGGCCGTCTGGTTGGTGTGTAAGCACCTTAATACAAAACTCAGAATTACAGTAAACACCAAATGCAGCCACATACAGTAGATGTAAGAGCCACCACCCTCTATACATTTAAGAATGTATCACATGCCTGATCAGGCATGATAAAATATATATAAATAAATAATAAAAAATCTATTAAATATTCTTCATAGGGTTCAAATAAATATACATTATTACCATTTACTTTGTTTTCTGTTACATTCCATTCTATGAAAACTCCGGACAAGACCTCTCTCATCTGTTTCATTAGGTAACATAAATTGTCACACTGTTTTCCTTCCTTAAGATTTATCTGCATGAAGCTACCTTGAACCAATACTGCTTTCCTCTGGTGCCCCTTTCTTATCTATCAACTCTCACGTCATCGAAGTGAATGGAGCGATTGTTAGAAAGCGTATATATTCTTGTGTGTCTCAAACCTTTAGATCATTGTGAACTGAACCCAGCTTCGTGTTACTTTGTTCTCTGAGATCGTAAGTGCTTTCAGAGTCAACTCACAGCGGTCAAGCCAGCAGATGGCAGGATATGAACCACAAAACAATTGCGATCGGATTGTTTCATAACAAGTAGTGTAAAAACTGAAATGTAGTCTTCTGACACACTCATTCATATCAAAGTCTTACCTAGTTCACTCTTGGCTATTTTGACCCTATTTAGCCTACACATCGATTTCCTTTGTCCTAAGAAGAGATCATTCCTGGATTTATTCACTGCACCAGCTTAAAAGAACTGTATTTAAAATATCTTAAGAGGTCATATGCATAATAACTAAGAACATATTCTCCCTATAGCATGTTAATTTGATTAATTTAGCAAGCCTTGCCCCTTGCAGTCATTGAGGTGTTTACCTCAGTGCATATGTTTTATAAATCAGCAGAGGGAGAGCACCTCCTTAGTGTCTCATTCTTCCTTATTATGCTTGGCAGGGTGATGGAGCACATAGAGATAGATCAATACTCACCCTCACACACACAAAGACAAAAGCTCGCTAATGTGCACACCGCACCACCGCGCACGTACACACAGAAAGCAAATGCACGTAAACAGTAATAAAGATGCACATGTAAACAAACAAACACATTTGCATGAAGGGTTGTGCTTGTTAGTCCATTTTCCAGGTTATGAGATGATTAGCATCCCATTAACAACAGTTTTCCTGCCCTGCACACCCCCTCCTTATGCCATAGGTGTCACAGGATGATAAAGCATCGTAATCGGGGGGCCATGAATCATCCCGTTCTTCAAATTAAACATGCTACGTCATAAACACATTATGGCAAACCTGCAGTTGGGGATAAATGTGTGTTCAGAAATATGTGTGAATGTGTGTGTTTGACTGAGTGCCTAGTGTCCCAGTTAAGTGTAATAAAGCACAGGGCTAAAATAATGTGATGAGTTTAATGAGCAGACCATCCATGCATTCAACTCCCTCAGTACCCCCGCCCTCCATACTCTATCTCTCTCCGTCTCTGGCTTGCAGGTCCTATCTCTCTCTCTCTCTTGCTCTATCCATCTCCCCGTGTGTGTGTACGGGGAGCTTGGAGTTGGGCTGGGAGGTAATGTGATTCGACTGGAACGATTAATCTTGTTCAGGTAAGAGTGCATTGGGAGAAACAGGGAGGGCGACAGAAAGAAGAGGGATGGGTAGAGATGGTAGTTTAAATGTAAGCAGGGAAAAGAAAAGAAATTAAATGAATGTGAAGAGAGAGAAGTGGAAGACATATGGCTGGTAATTTCTCTTTTCTCACTCACTCCTGTCTGTATCTCTCTTCATAAGCGTAGTCCTCGTTTTTGCACACTGATGCAATCATTTGTTGTGTCACCTTTCTTTGTTTCCTACTGCTCTTTTTTCCCCTCACACTCTCCCACCTTTACCATGCTTCTATGTAATGTTTTCCTCTTACCTGCAGTCTCTATTCTACTCCTCTGTTCATCCTTTTATTCTCCATTACGTGTCCCCTCCTCTCTTGTTCAAAGGTCTGCAGTAATGTGTGGGCCAAGCAAATGCCAGACCCGAAATCATTTCACCTGCAGGACCTGCAAAATGTAACACTTCTGTTTTTGTTTCAAGGACCATTTTCAATTAGTGTTCTTTAAACTCATTATTACCAAACCTAAATGTGTCTTGAAGACTTTCTTTGAAATTACAGTAATTGCTCAGAGCTCCAGAGGCAATGTAAAGATTCAGCCACCCTACATCTCTGCTGCATGAGTGATGCAGGATTTCTCAAACAATAACGCTTAGCTCGAAAACAGAAAGCGAGACACACTGGCCCACTTTATGTTTAACAAGATTCTGCAGGTTGAATACATTTAGCTATTTAATCAAAAACGTGAGAGTATACTTACAGTTGGCAAGGTAAAGGTAATCCATATGTATCAATATCCCTGAGGTTAGCTGATGGAATGACAACAAAATCTAAACTAAGAGCTAATAGTATTACTGGCTGTGGTACAGTGCTGGATCTGCGCTAATTTCTTAATTTGATTTCCCTTCTCAAATAGAGCGAGTAATTTGTTTAGGGGACCAGAATTTGCCCAATTTAGCTGGTAAGCTCCTTGGCAGCAGTAATAGGGATAAACGGCTAGCAGAAACTGCAGCCTAATCATACTGCATCTGTTGAAGTCTTACACACACACACACACACAATGTATTTTTCTTGTCCCTGCCCCGTCTTTACATTCCACCGTGATTATCTAGTTTAAAATTACAGCTTCATAAGGCTAAGTAGCTTGCCAACTAACCTGTTAGCCAAGTCTATTTGTACACACACACACACACACACACACATACACACAAATGATTAATTGGCTTTCTAGCTTATGCAGCCCAAACCAACATAGCATCAGTTTAATTGTAATGAACTAATGTTGTAGTGCTCCATTATGCAGACACCGTTATTCAATGGATAGGCTTCTTTTCCCCAAAGAAGACTTTAAGTGAGTTCAGGTTGGCCAACACACTTTTTGGTATGTCATGTATGAGATCAGATAATATCATGAATTTAACAGAGCCGAGACAGCCCAATTACATACAGGAGTACAAAACCAATATCTGAGCAAAGAAAGAGAGAGAACCTGAGAGAGAAAATGCATAAAGGCATAAAAAGAGAAAGGGGATGTGAAAGAGAGCGATAAAGGACATAGCACACATACACACCCCAAGAAAGAAAACAAAAACATGCATACACAGTTTGTATGACTTGTTTATACTCCTAAGAGGATCCCAAACACGTGTAGCTATATTTGTAGACAGATTTGTGCGAGTGTAAAAAGTTTACTTCATCCCAAACTCAAAACAGTTCCATGGAGGGTCTCTAATTGGTCACTCTGGCCCTACAAAGTGCGCACACACAAACACACACACAGACAGACACACGCACATGCGTACGCACAACTGTACAACAGAGTGCTATTATATGTTTCCCATGACAGAGATGTCCTGTTACAGCAACAAAACTTAAATCTACTTTTAAAAGCATACACACAGACACACGTACACACTCTCTATTCTGCCTCGCTTACACTCATTTTTTGAAAATTGTAACCACTCCCTGCACCCAGGGAGAGGTAATGTGTTATAGATTTTCAGTATTGAGGCAGTGTGCGGTTAACACATTTGTTCCCCAATAATAGACGGTACATCTGAATGTGTGTTTATATTCTGCTGTTTGTGAGCGTATGTGTGTTTGTTTATCTGGGGGAAAGGCCAACCCTCTTTCTCTCTATTACCATATCTTATTAATAAACAACTAGATTCCTTGTTTCGTTCTTATTGCTTTGCTCTCCATCATCTTCCACCCTTTGGTTCCTCTTCTTTTTTTTAAGCTTTTCTCACCACCTCTTCTCATTCCTTCTCTCTACCT
>NC_050177.1:39873037-39938037 GCF_008315115.2 Sander lucioperca
AGACAGTACATAAGATACACAGGATTTAATCTTGTAATCCTTTGTGCAATCATCCAAGGACATTCACACAGAGAATCACAGTTCAGATGCCCAGGGAATGGTGTACTAACTGGGGACTATGGAGGACATCACACAAAAACAAATAATACATCCACAGGACCACCAGAAAGGCAGCACCAGACACCTTATCTGAATGTTACAGTGTTGAGTGTCCCAGTCACACACTTGAGTCCTTGCATGCCGGGGTTATCAAGCTGGCACCTCCCTTAACAGATGTTTGGTTGAATTAGACCCAAGACACATCCAGAAGGCTCAGTAGTGATTTTGAGCATCCCAGACCTTCGTTTCAACAGAATGTTCTGGGTATTTCAGGAAGATAAAAATATTATTTCACTTTAATTTCACTCAAAGACTTTGTCAGTCTTAAAATGTAACGTGGGTCCAAGACGACTAATCATTACAATATTATGGACAAATTTGACAAAATGTACCTGGGAATTAGAGCTTAGATCGGCCCAAAAAATCAAGCCCGAACCTACCCGAGCCCGAGCATGTTGTGTCCGAGCCCGGCCCGGCCCGAAACATTAACTGTAATTATGAGCCCGAGCCCGATTTAAACCCGACAATTTTTTAATACGTGGGCCGTTATAACTGACGTTCTCAACTACAATTCAGAGTTGTTTGAACTGCAGAAATCTGTTTAGAATAATACAACAAGGACTAAGCATGTAAACTGCGCTGTTTGTTTAGAATGGAACGGATCGCAAGTGGATCCGAGTGAAGAAACGTAAAAAAAAAAAGAAACAATGATGAACAACATATTGTTGTCACTGCCCATGACTTGTTTAAACTGCTTCCATACCTCCGACTTTCCTCCACACTTGCTCAAAGTTAATTCTCCTGTTTTTCTTTTTTTCTTTACATCTTCAAGCTCCCGGTGTGATGCGTGCGAGGAGGAGACTCCGCGCATGACACGTGCTGCATTTTGTAACTGCAGCCTAACTTTTGTACACATTTGTTACTTTTATATAGCCTATATATATATATTTATAATATTTCTGATTATGGCATAGCTATCTCCCCACCCAAATAGGATAATAAGGTAATGGATAAAAAAAAAAAAATTGAAAAATTGCTTGATCAAGGGTCCGGCCCAGGCGCGGTCCGGCCCGGGCCCGGCCCGAGGATGTGGCGGAAAATAACGGCCCGAGCCCGACGTCGGGCTCGGGCTTGGGCCGAGAATCTAAACTCTACTGGGAATATGACCTGCATGATTGTCTTAATGATGAGGGTACAAATGATTAAAGTTAGCTGCAGTAAAAGATCTGAAAATGGTGATGACGGTGGCAATATCTTCACACTAGAGTTGTAACAATTCCAAATGTATCTGTACAAGTAATTGTCTCAGAAATAATTGCGATTAACAATATAATTGTCTCTTTCAGTCAAATTTAAAAATATTTATTTATGTATGACTTTTCCAAACAAATGGAAGATTTCAATGAATCCCAGGATACATCTTTTGTTATACTGATGTTATGTGACACAATTAATGGAATAACACAAGTACACAGAAGGAACTATGAAGTAAACCATGCAGCGTTTAATGCTTGGAAGTACCGACATTACTTTGAGTTTGACTCGGTTAAAGGTGACAAAAACATCAGCGTCCGCTGTACACTCTGTGTGGGAAGAAAACTTTTATCTACAGCGAAAAATTCCACCTCAAATCTGAGCAAGCACCTAGCAAGCCGGCACAGGAATGTGAAACTCACTGAAAAAGAAATCTGAACCCCCAACTGACATGACCGCTGCGGCTACATCCAATTCCACCGGGCGAACCTCCGAGGGCCCCTCTCCTGCTAAACAGGTGAAAATAGACTTAAAAGCGACAGGACTTAGTGCCGCTGAACTGAAGAAGCTCGTCGCTGGCTATATTGTCGAGGACATGCTGCCAATTTCCACTGTTTTATTCAGGTCGTGCATTATAGTTTTGAAAAGTAACTTAACTAGTAAAGTAACTAATTACTTTTGAAAATAAGTAATCAGTAAAGTAACTGGATTACTTTCTTGGAGAAGTAATCAGTAATCAGTAACTAATTACTATTTCCAAGTAACTTGACCAACACTGGTGAAGGTATATATACCTACCTGGAGTGGATGAGGCGCATGATATCTCGCTGCCTAACTCCAGAGCGCACCTTGTGCCACAGGTGTATGGCTAATAGACGGGACTCACGTCCCGATTAGACCCCCTGCTGAAGGCTACAGGGATTTAGTCAATAGAAAGGGCTGGCCATCAACCGTACTACAGGCTGTGGTAGCCGATCGTTGCATCATAAGGGATCCTTGTTCGTCCACTTCCATCTGTCTTTGTTGACACCCGCTATGTGTGCAAACAGAGCGGAAATACTGGGCGGAAATTAACTAAAACTTCTTCTTCTTCGTTTTGTGGCGGGTTGCAACCATAAAATGACCTAAAACTTAATCACAATTCATTATTTATTCGGCAAATAACGTTTCCATCAGCGTTTATCGCATAAGCCGTATATCGATCAAGATAAAATCCGATGAGACCGAACGTATTTCCTTTGAGTCAATATTCATGAAATTCAATCGAATTTTACTGTTTCCATAAGGCATTTTTCATTCGATATCACTTAATTCGGATAAAAACGTGTGGATGGAAACATAGCTACTGTCATGAAACAAATGAGATATGAGCAAAAAAGACGGATTTGGGACACTTTGGCCTGCAGTCTGAACGTAGCCTTAGTTATTACTTCAACCTAATTCACAATATTTCTCTAAACCTAACCAAATTGCAAAGACAAATGATGTTATCTTGCCGATCAGTGTTGGGCAAGTTACTTTTAGAAAGTAATTACTTACAGTTACTAGTTACTTATTCCAAAAAGTAACTAAATTAGTTATTCAGTTACAAATTATGAAAGTAGTTACTTCAGAAAGTAACTATTGCGTTACTTTTAAGTACATTTTTAAATGCTCAAATGTGACCCCACCTCCACCCCTCTTTAATGGAACTTAAAATACATGTGCATGTTCAATTATTTATGATAAATCTAATTATAATAATGAAATGGACACTTACAATACATTATTAACAGAAATAATGTACACAAATCTAAACTATTTTAATGTTGCTGTGGGACAAAGGGAGACTAGCCTCCAATCAAATGCCATGTATGTAGATATTATGTTTACATGTATATGTATATGTATATGTTATGTTTATATAGTGGATCGATACAAATAACACAACACCTCAACAGGCCACAACTGGGCAAAATTAAATTATGCTTGTTAAGCACTATACCAAAAATAAATAACAAATATATACACTCTTTGTAGTGCAAATAACGTAAGTGACCTGATGTTTATACTTGTGCGCTGGTGTGTGTGTGTGTGTGTGTGTGTGTGTAAGTGTGTGGGGAGTAGGTGATAGAGTGAGGGAGAAGTGAGAGAGTGACGGCGATTAGCTTTCGAGCGAGTAGCGACTCTAGAGTCAAAGAGAAACAAAGTGTCTCCCTGTTCTTTCTGACCAAGGTGGAAAATCTGTAGCAGGAAAAGTTAACCCTCTTCTTGATTTCATAACGCCATACCTGTCTCTCTATCGTTGACTGACTCGCTTGCGTTGTTCGTAGTGTGTCTGACTATGCATGCTTTTGAACACACACCCAACTCTACCTCTGACTGGCTTACCATGACATTTTACTCAACCTCAGCAAATCGTCAGCATGTATGCGCTTGTGTCGTGCACTGCCCACTAACCAAGGAACAACAGTAAAAAAAGTATTTGCCTCTCGGCTCAGACTCAGAGATCTAGTTGGTCTGATGAAAAAACAGCTTCAAATATAGTAACACGCTGCATTTTTTGGCAGTAACGGTAACGGCGTTATTAAGATGGCAAGAGTAATCAGTTAGATTACTTGTTACTAAAAAAAAAGTAACGCCGTTAGTAACGCCGTAATATATAACGCTGTTAGTAACGCCATTATTTATAACGCCGTTATTCCCATCACTGCTGCCGATAGAATCAGAAAACGCTTCTCAGTGTTGTTCTAGACTCGAGGGCACGGAAAAAGAGACTAGTGGAGGACAAAGATCCAGATCCAAAATGCCTGAGAGAGAGAGAGAGAGAGAGAGAGAGAGAGAGGTCTCAGAATGAGGACAGTCCATCTAGAGTCATTGAGGCTAGAGATGGTAACGGCTCCGATACTGCCTAAAACGCTGGTATCGGGAAGTATTGGAGTTTATGCACCGATCCGATACCATGTAATAAAACCCCAAAGAAAATCTACGTTAAAGTAGTTTATTTATGTTCTTTTTCCGTTATAACTGACTGTCAAACTGCATAATAAAAGAAAGTTCTGTGGCATTCATTGTTCATGTTTCACAAAGAGTGTAACCTGAGTCAGACTGACAACAAAGATAGAAATAATATCACATCCATACAGGGATAGTAGTATACAGTTGTTAAAGCATAATAAAATATATGACACACTGGTATTGAATCGGTACTCGGTATCGGCCGATACGCAAGTTCAGGTATCAGAATCGGTATCGGGAAGCAAAAAATGGTATCGGGCCATCTCTAATTGAGGCAGGAGAGTCTGGTTTTAAACTGCGGGGGGTGGCTTTGCTAATGAAACTACCAACAGTGTTTGTCCACATTGTGCCCATATTGCTCTACACACTTCCACACATCCGATTACAACGTTAACCAGGAGACCTCACCTCACGTGTGTGATCTAATCGCAGAGCCCAGGGACCTGAAAGTTAATGCGACTTGGCATAAAAAAAAGTGCAACCCTGGCCTGTGCCTCAGACAGAGAAAAATGAGAGAACACATTGTGGGAAAGAAATGAAAGTAGAGATATACCTGGAAGAGGAACAACAAAAAGGAAAAAGGAGAGAGTCAGAAGGGAGAGAGATGACTCACTGATCTTAATCCGGATCAACGACAGTTCATTTCCAGGATAATCGTCGGAACATCCGGATCTCCCTCACCTTCTGCCCTTTGTGTTGCTGTTCTTAAACTCTGTTTGCTATGGGAAACCAACCAACAACCTACACGCTGAAAACGGCAAGTTTTGAAGAAAATTTGGATTGTGCAATAAGGCAGGCCTACTTGGTAAGAGCAAATTGGGTTTAACCATGTATCCAGCTAATTTACATAGCTCACATTACTGTATTGTGTGAACAGTTAACTTAATTTAATATTGTATGTGGTGTTTTCTTTTGCAGCGTGCAAATGTTCCACCAAAACAAGTTCCTTACCAAGACCATTTTGCAGAGCCATCGTCTCTGCGTCTGCCCAAAACGATTGAGATTGGTTTAAAGAAATGCAAACAATGCAGAGCGTATTTATCTCCTATCCTGAAATGTATGTGTGGAGGAGCCAGACCTTACTCCGCAGCGCTATGGAGCAAAGTCTAGCAATGCAAGACTACGCTGATTGCCACTAGAGGAGCGTTAATTCTAGCTTCACTAAAGGGACATTGGGAAAATTTAAATCAATATCTATTATATTAGAGAGCCTTTACCTTACTTAATTTTTTGACTACTTGGAATCATGGCTATGGATGGACTTTCCCCTTTTAATTATTGTTTTGCGGGTATACAAGCTAGTAGACAATTTTGACAATTTCACAGCTTGCACATGAATCAAGTAATTTCCATGACATGAATGGTTTTCTCTGCCAGATGACATGACCAAGATGCATCATTATGTGCCCTTACAGTCAATTCTAAACCTTAATTTCTGTCTTACGTTAACCTCCTATTGGCCAAATCCATTTTAAATTGATATAAATTGTGATATATTCACATTGCTATAAATTCACCAGCTCAGTAAGTAATACATATCTAGTCTCAGGCGTCACAGCCCGGCTCAGCAGAAACCTTTCCCTACCACTTTCAAAAATAGCACTGTGACTGCTATCATACCCAAGAGACCAGTGAAACCTATCAAAATACATCAGAGTTAAAATGCTTCAAGTGTCCAAACTGTTTAATGTCTAGGAAGGGCGTCAGTAGGCCATGCCAATGTTGCCTCTCAGTCAGAGCCAGAATGGTGGAGATGAGAGATGGTGCACGACTGCAGTTTCACTAAATGATTGAATTTTGAAGGCAGAGTGGTGACACTGTGGAGAGGGATGGCGCCGGCACAGCATCAGTCTTAGTGCAGATGACAGAGTGGACGCTTGGTAAACAGCGAGAGTGGGGGACATATTGTGGGGGGTGTAAAGGATAGAGGAAGTTGTGAAGGGAAGTAGATGCAGGAGATATATAGAAGGTAGAAAAGGGGATATGAAATCAGGAAGGAAGGAAGCAAGGAAATAAGGATAGATTGAAGGGAATACGGTGAAAAACTAGTGGATGAAGACAGTTTAATAAAGAAAGGATGAAGAGGAGAGAAATGAAGTGAGGGAAATTGGTTCGGAGAATAGAAGGAAAGAGAAAAGAGTAAGAACACATATGGGCACCGGGCATAACATTTGTCACAATCTCAGTCGTCAAAAGCTCCCTCTACTCTGAATGTAGCTGTGGCTGGGGTGGAATGGGAGTGGATACAAGATGCAGAGCATGTCCTTAAAGTTGTGGTGGAGGCAAATGTAATATTGATATACTCAGGCCATCTGGGGACATCAAAGGACAAAGAGGAAGTGGAACGAGAAAGAAAAATTCAACTACTGTTACTTGTTACTTCTTTAAATGGTGGGGCACATTGCGCTTATGTCATATATGGGTCATTTAAAAGTCCAATATGTAATATATTCACTGTATTAAATCAAAAAATTACCTTGCGTTCTCTACATTACGTTTTGCAAGTAAACTGTAAACTGTTCTGAGTGGAAAAAAAAAATTTCAAATAGGAAAAATATTAAGGGGAATTTTACAGTTCTAAGTGATTTCACTGTTGATTTGTTTATCTTTTTCACTGTTTGAGCATCTTTCCAAAAGTCAATGAGTAATTGTGTTAAATAATCGTGATTTCAATCGTAATTGTGAGTGTTTCCATAATCGAGCAGCCCTAACATGAAGGAGAAGTCCGAGGTGTTCAGAGTCATTTAAAGTTTGAACATCTACATTTTCATGGCAACTGATTAAACTCAATCTGCTGAAGAGGACCGTGTGATATGGTTAAAAGCTCAAGAACATGCGAGTAAATGAAATTTGAGTTGAGATTTTTTTTATCAACATGTATCCCCCCCCATTTACTTTTCCTTCTTTCCTACATTTCCATTGGACATTGTTTCCTCCATTCTCTGCATCTGTTTTTTTCATTTGTTGCTGCTCTGATTCTTTCCATCCATCTTTCTCCTCCTATTGTTTTCCCCTTTAGCCGCACCTCTGAGCGTGTACCTATTGGCAAGTCCACACCGTACAACAACCTGACATCGCTTATGCAGTTATCCATGCAAAGAAAATCCTATTGCCTCCACAAGCATTTGTCCCACAGTGCTCCATACTGTAGATAGCAGCAAACACAGATAGCAGCAATCTTCTGAAAGCCCTGGGTTCCCCCTCCACCTCGCTAATCCACAATCTGTCAATAATAGGCTGATGTCTGACAAGATGTGGTGGAGAGGAATAGGAAACTCATTGAAATGTTACAAAGGTTTGATGTGCAATGTCAGGTACTCCCCTCCTTAAACATGACACCCTCTTCAAGCTCGGACAGCTGAGCGGAGAAATGCAATCTCTTATCTTGTCAGTCTTATTGCAGAGGGGGGGAGGGGAGAGAGGTCTAGAAAAGAGAGAGAGAAAGGGGGGGCTGACAGAGGAGGAAGAGAGTGTGACTAGAGGGATAAGTATAAGAAAGGTGTACGGCGAGAGGAGAAAGATGGGAAGGTAAGGAGGACGGCGACAGCAGGAGAGATGGAGCAGAGAAAGATGGAGGGTGTAGAAAAGTTTTTGTAAATCTGTCAGGAGTTGTAATCCCATTCTACACAGTTCAGTGTAAAAATCTAAAGTGCTAGAGCACAGAGAGAGAAGGAAGCAGGAATAGATGATACATAACATAGAAGGAAGAGCAGGGAAAGGAGAGGAGCTGTAGGTTTGAGGGAGGTGAGGGCATTGAATGAGGGGTGATATGGACTGAGATGGGGGGGTGAGGAAGAGAAAGCGAGAGCTCGATACACACTGATTTTTCTCTCTGGCCATCTTGTAGCGAGAGCTCCTCATCAAAAGCGAGACCAAGCTTGCATCGTGTAAAAAAAAGATAACAGCAAATTTAATCCCAAACCGTACTGCATCTCATAACTCATAATGTGCTACACATTCAGCCAGTATCAGCGCGGGCCTGGCTGCTGCCGCTGCTACTCCAGGTCTAGATCCAAAATGGGAAACAGGCAAGAAAAGCAATATGTTTTAATGAGCCCGGGTCCCACAGAGAGAGACTAAATTTCTCTGAGTCCCAGACTGAAAATATATATACGAATCCCTGCTAACAACCCTCGCCTGACACTTGTATTGCATGGAGGCCTAGAAATTAACATGCTAAGCAAACTCACACACATACAGACACACACACCCGCTCTATGCTACTTCCTGCTCAGTAGTTCCACGGGAAGCAGAGCTGACCGCAGCGAGAACATAAAGCCCTTGGCAGGCAGCTCAGAATGATGTAGGGCCTTGTAATGAATTTGATTTCATCCTGCCATTTCAGGCAATAAACATACAAGTTTAAGATGCATGGGGTTGTAAATTTCAACCGAAGCTCTCTTTCAGCTGGGTGTGTGAATATTGGTTAGTGAGTGGTGTGACATGATCACAGCAGAAAGGTTGGACAAGAGTATTGTCTGTGTGAGTCTGTGCATGTGTGTCAAGTAGCTAAGTAATGCGGTTTTGCTGCAGCACATCCTTTAAGGATACACACGCTACAGCACATCAATGCAAGGCAATACATTTTTAATATTGTAACTATTTCATTTCAACATTGGTAGCTATTCACAATATGTAAACTTTATAAAAATGTTCAAAAACAAGTTAAGTGCAGTTTTTTAATGGGAGAAAGTACAGTAGAAATGTAAGTGAAGTGAAAACGAGGATAAAAGACAATCAAGTGGAGGAGAAGAGGGGTGGATTGAACAGTGGCACCGAGGCCAGCGTGTCTCATCAATTATGAAATCAGCAGTGCTATTCTTGGTAGTCATACAGTTGACGGGAAGATTTTCCAATCAAATTCAAGCTGCTTTGTGAAATAAAAAAAGGATTTTTTTATGCAGTGTTTTATAACATGGGTGGAAATCCAAGCATCCATAAATAATTCACAAGCAGCAGTTGCACTAAGCCAGGCTGTTATGACTCTGATGCAAAAGTACTGCATATTAGTCTCACTGCACTGCACACATTTCTTTTTAATATGGTAAATAACCATAAAACAAAAGCACAAACTAAATTGCTGTTGATCCACGGTCTTGTTTCACTATCCAGAATTTGTAATTACTTGGCAGACTATTATAGCCAGTATTAAAGCCCAGATGCTGTATTATGTCTTTTACAGATTTAGGTGAGTTTTAACATGAGCAAAAGTCTAAATACATTATGATGCTGTTGTATGTGTAGGTTAGAGGATCATACTTCAAAATCAATTGGAGACAAACATCAACTATATGTTGCTACACACAGACCTACACACTGTTAATACACATATTTAGGAGACTGAATGCATGTGTATTTACTGAACAAAGTACCTCATCTAGACTGCACTTAGTTATTGTACTTGTACCAAATGGTTGCCAGCCAGCTAGTCTCACATTGCCAGAACCATCTCTACATTGCTGTGGAGTAAGGCCTGGCTATACCACGGATACATTCTAGGATAAGAGAAAAAAACACTCTGGGTTGTTTGCATTTCTTTAAACCAATCACAATCTTCTTGGGCGGTGCTAAGTTCCAGACGCAGCAACGGTGCCTCTGCAAAATAGTCTCAGGAAGGAACTTTTGGTGGAACATTTGCACCCCACAAAAGAAAACGTCACATAAAATATTATATTAAGTGAACAGGTGAACTGTTCACACAATACAGTAACATGAGCTATTTAAACTATAGCTGGATAAATGTAATTTGCTCTTACCAGTGTATCGCCGTGTTTTCTTCGTCCACAGCAATCCCCGCCAATTGTTCCCAAAATGTCCCATTTAGATAGTAAATGCAGTAAACATGTTCTTTGTAAATCTTTACAATCATTCACCAAAATAACCAAGCAGGTCTACGTTAATGCACAGTTAAAATTTTCACCACAACTTGCCATTTTCAGTGTGTAATGTTAGCTTGCTAGCTCCGAGGTTGTTCTTGTTGTTTAATGAGCAAAGGGATTTTGACACACAGAAAGCAGCAGGGGCAATGTACCTCCGTTGATCCAGACTACCAGCCAGCTAACACACACAAGTTGGTGTTGACATGCTGAGATAAGGATTTATTACTTCAGCTCTACCTTTAAGTATCACTGTAAGCTGCTCTATCAACTTTAACTGACTGAAACACTGAGTTCATTGATGCATTGAGGTTAATGTGTGTCTGTTTTCCTTTTAAAAAAAGGGGTGTTCATCTACTTGTAATTGTCAATAAGTAGGAATGTGCATGTGGATCTGTGAGATTCTCTGTGCAGCTTTAAAAGTATGTGTTTCTCTACAGTGTTTGTCATTGCTAATGTTTTTTTAATTTGTCACTGCCTGGGGTCCTTCCTGTCTGCTGTAAATGGTGTAAAATGTCTTTTAATGCCTCGCTCTGTGTCCCTATAAACAAATACACTTACATGCAATCACACACACATAGATAAAGGGGTAGATGGCACTGACAGCATAATCAAAACTGTATATAAACACTAAAACAAAAAAAATTGCCTATCACACAGCAGCATGCAAACTTGAATATGCACATTCCCATGCACAAAAGCAACAGCACAGACAGACACATTCGAAATGACAAATCACCCACCCAGACAGAGCAAGCTAAACCCAAAAAGGAACTTGACTATGTAATTTCGGCTGAATAGCAGCAAGCCTCTGTGGTATAATGGCCACAATCCGGCTGAAGGCTGTTTCATTTCAGTATCAAAGTGGCTGTAATGAAGGCTGAATGATACTGGGGAAGGGCACAATTGCTGGGAGATTGCTTCTAATTAATGTAGCTGATGTTAGAAACATGAATTAGATCTTTCTAAGCTGAGCAATAAATGTAATTAAGTTCATTCACTGATACATACTCTGTTTTCTTGCCTTTTACTTTCCTCTTTTGCGTACTTTAGTTTTGTGTCATCTCTCATATTTCTGTGTCATCTATCCTCACGTATCTCCCCACTCTTACACATATTACTATCTGTCTTTTTGTGAGGATTTGAATATTCCACTTATTTTCTCTCTAGTTCAATCTGTACTTGTCTGTCTATTAGTCTGCATGGCTCTCTGATGAGCCTAACTATCTACCTGTCTCTTTGTCTTTGCTTCTAGTGAGGATGTCAGTCCTGCTGTCTCCCTCCCTCTTGTATCCTCTTGCCTTTAGAAAATAAAAGCTGAGCCTGTTTGACACCAACCGGATTACCTGAGCAGACGCGATTCTCTCACCTTTGTTCTCCGCAGTGGCAACACTTCACATTAACATTCCAAAAGAAGGGGAGAAAGCCCTCCGATTGGTGAACTGGGGTTTGGGTAAACCAACTGAACAGCTAACACAAATTAATCATGCCTGGCCGGTCCACGATTCAATTCAGAGAGCAATTGTGGTCAGGAGGTGCTGTCCACATTACTGCATATGCATGCAATGTGCATGCTTGCGCGTGTGTAAACTGAACAACTAAAAGAGTCTTAAAAAAAACACTTGAAAAATGACTTTGACTGGTCCAACATTGTTTTGAATATAGAAGCAAATGGTAAATGAAGTGCATTTACACAGCAGTTTTTAATCTGAAAAGAACACAGCACTTTACATAACTGGTCCCACATACACAGCGATGACAGCAGAGCTGCCATGCAAGACGCTACCCTGCTCATTGGGAGCAATTTGAGGTTCAGGGTCTTGCTCAAGGACATTTCGACGTGTAGATCGAACTACAGTAACAACGCTACAATTTACAACCTGCTCGACCACCTGAACAACAGCTGCCCCAAAGAAAGTGGTATGCTTTTTTAAGCACATTGTACAGTAACAATCCTTATTTCAGCAGTAACGTACTATGACAAAGCATTAATTAACACCTTGCAGGAAAAAATGCCAACTTTAACCAAAGGCAAGGAAAGTAATGTGTTTCTGTTTAGAAAATGTTGTTCAATAGCTTTGCAGATGGCTGACTTTACAACAGCTAACTAGGTGTTAGGTTGGGAATACTTCGTTAAAGGAATAGTTTGACATTTTGGGAAATAGGGTTAGCTGTGTTGCCTTGAGTTAGATGTGGGGAAATCGATCAGATTTGACTATTTCTTGGCTGGCAGCAATGACATCCTAAGGTCTCTGCTGGTTGCCTGGAAAGCTCACAATGATAACACTCCAGGAAGTTACTCGGTGCAGCCAAGAAATAGTCCAGCACACAATCACCCATAAAACTACAACTTGCCATTGTAAACACTTTTTTTGGAAAGGATATAGCATGTTAATTTAATAAGGCATTTTAGAAAGAAATGGTTTAGTCATCACTTCATATGTTGTTTACCCATATAGCTTACTCCTGTTCATTGAAATGCCTTGTGGACATTTGCTGACATTAGTGCCATCCAAGCTATTAGTATATTCATGCATTAGCAGGTGGCACTTCTTCACTTTTTTGGCAGGGCAGCACACTGGTACCAAAGCAAACTGGCTCACGGTGCACAGGAAAGTGATAAACAGTTTCACATCTATCGTTCAAAATGTCAGCAAACATTTGCTTGCAATTTTTTTTGCAAGACTCAGTATACATTTTGTGGCTTTACCATTAAAAAAAGGTATGCCCAAATGTATATTTGTATTTGGAAATGAGGCTGCTTAGGTCGTCCCATAGACCCCTAAATGCATTGTCATTTGGCAATGTGTGGCATCTGCCTTACTGCACATTGTTTGGTAATAGGGGACTAAATAATTTTAACTTATGGCATCATGGGGAAAAAACATTTTCCTAAATGACTGCAGTTATTAGTAGGGCTGCAACAATGAATCGATAAAATCGATAAAATTCGATTATTAAAAAAGTTGGCAACGAATTTCATTATCGATTCGTTGTGTCGCGCGACACGCCACTCAGTCGCGGAGATAAAAGCAATTGAGTTGAGTGCTGTGCGGAGCGAAAGAAAAGAAAAAAGAGCAGAGAGGGGGTAGAGGAAATACGGAGGGAGACCGGAGAGACCCGTAACGTTGTTCTGAAACACATGGCAGGCAGAGAAATCAGTATGACCTAAGTCATCCAACGTGTGGGAGCATTTCACACTAAATAAATCGAAAACATGTTAATTGCAAGATAAGCAAATGCGGCACGGCATGGCACGGGCGCACCATGGTGATGATTCAGCACCTAAAACGTAAACATGTTGGAGTCCTTGATGAGGAGGAAGGCAGTTCAACAGCAGGGTAAAGTCACTACAGAATCCTACTTTTGTTCTGTTTTGAAGTGAGGAACGTAACGTCCCTCTTCTGGTACTGGTGTTTACTCGTTATCCAGCTTGACAAGCATGACAAGCTAGCGTTAGCTCGTTAATAACAGTAGTAAAGCAGGACTAAAGACACGTTTTTATTCACTCGCCTTTTTTGGCACATTCATTTTTCAATCTATATTCTGTGCTTTGTCCCATATCAGTTATTGTTGACAAATATATTTGTGTGTGTTGTACTTTTTAATTTCATTTTAAAGTTCTTTTATAGCACTTGGTCATCTTAAGCTGTGTTTAAATGTGGTGTACAAATGAACTTAACTTGCACTTACTACAATAATGGTAATAATTTAATGAATAAGCTTCAAGTGAACGTGTGTGTGTGTGTGTGTGTGTGTGTGTGTGTGTGTGTGTGTGTGTGTGTGTGTGTCTGCTTTTTGGGTTACTTACCTTTACACAACTATTAACTAAAACAACAAGTATGTAAGTATGTATTGAGTTGATGTAAATTAATGTTTTTTTGTTTTTTTATCAGATTCATCGATTAATCGAAAAAATAATCTACAGATTAATCGATTATTATTATTATAGTTATTAGTAATGTGTATAGGGCTGGGTACCGAAACGCGGTGCCAATAGGGCACCGGTTCCGACGTAAATGGTAGTAACAAGACCGAATAAGAACAAAAATTTTGGTTCCTCATTTCGGTGCCTGACTTTTTATTTTTATTTCAGAAGCATCGCTGCACGGGACGCTACGTTACCGTTAGCTAGTAGCTGGATTAAACACAATGGTTAAAATGCTGACAGCTTACGTTAAGCGGTGTAAAGTGTGACCGAGGATTCCAACACCGGGACGTAACAGTCTGACTGCAGCTGCTGTTGTCAGAAAAACACACACACACACACAAGGTTCACTTGAAACTTGCCAGCCTTGTGGTGCATTTTAAGTTATTGTAAAATACCCTTTTCCCATCTGGTGCTTGTTTTTGTCGTTTACCAGCAATTTATTTTATTATATTATATTTTATATTATATACATTATAAATATATTATATATATTTCGGTTCAGGCACCGGCACCGTTTTAAAAGTATCGATTTAGCACCGGTATCAGAAAACACCCAAACGATACCCAACTCTAAATGTGTATGTACTAATTGGGATGGGTAATGAGCATTTCTATCATCATTGATTGTCTCATTGGAACTACAGCTCACGCGGCTCTAGTTCCAATGAGACAATCTGTAAGGGAACTGAAGAGGGAAAAGTTACATAGTATGCCTTTAAACCGGCAGATAAATAAATCACAACAGTGACCCCACAGATCATGTCAATGAATCATCACAAGACTGTAAAAAGCTAAACATATCAAATTAAACTAAATGGCACAGTTCCTTATATGGCACCGTCACACCACAACAGATACAGTAATAATCAGACAACTCACTTTTACTGGTTTCGAAACATGAGATTATGTGGAATTTAACATCTTCCCTTATCTTCAACTCTCTGCACTATCTATATACAAAAATATAGAGTGATGTCTTCACCTGCAGAAACAATGATTTGTTTCTGTTTTTTATGATTTCTACAAAGCATCCAACCATTCTGTACTCTTATGTTTCTATCTGAAGTCTTTTAATCTGCAGGCAGCACATGCCACCATTGTTATTTTACTGGTTAGGTGACAAACTAAAAGGACGTGTTTTTGGATTTGTACATATCTGCAAAGCAAATCAAACTAAAAAGGGACTCGAAGAGCGCAGACCACCAAGGCCATGCCCTATCTCGCAAAGCTAACAAAATGTGTACCCGCCCCTTGATTCGGATCCGCTCCAAAATGTTATGGGTTCTTCCTTGGCCCATGATACACCCTTCCACAGAGTTTCATGAAAATCAGGTCAGTAGTTTTTCGTAACCCTGCACACATCCTGTCTTTTTTTAAGACCATTAATTTATTTCCAAAATCTAAACTTTTTTTTCAAACAATAACTTAGTTTTACCCGTTAACACCTGAGGGTTTGTCAGAATTAAGTTTTCCAGACCATGGAATAAAAACCAATTTGCAAGCTAAGAAAAAAACCATGAGGAGTATGTGATAGGCAATGTTTACTTGATTCACTTAAACTTACTATTTCAATCCAAATGATCAATAAAAAGTCTACAAAACGGTAAATGAAAAGCAATATGATACCCTTAATATGGCAAACTAAATCTGTTAATACCTATATATCTAATCTATATTTGTGAGTACTATCATTACAGCAGTGTTAAAGCAAAGCAATATTACAGTATATTGTGAAATGTGATAAACACTTTAATCCAAATGCTACAGATTTAATGCAGAGATGATAAAATTGTGCAGTCAGACATTGGAAGGTGATATCAGACCCAATCCCACGTCTGAAAAATGCAGGAGAAAGGTGCTATCAAGTTATGAAAACAGAAAGGGTGCTGATCATATATGTGAGGAAAAGGAGAACATGTCACCATGTTACAATGTAACAATGCATACTTAAACATTTTACACCTAACCCCTATGGGAAAATGACAACAGTTATATTAAATATTGCAGTTTTTCACTTTTTTTCCCCACTGTTTTTGATTTGAGAAAGTGCCAAGTTATTGGTTCCAGATCGCAAAGAATTAAGTCAGGTATTATATAAGCTGTGCCTGTGACAGCATGCTCCTTGTGGACTGCAAGGGCCAGATTTTTATTGATGAAGCCATAAACCACCTTTAGCTAATCTACATGTGTATTGAAATGTAGCATGTGTAAAAGCACTGGTTTATGTTGTCATGGTACGCACTTCTTTCACACAAACAGATGCAGACATACAGTGCATTCACTCAGGCAAACACAAACAAGTAAATAAAGTTCACACTGGTCACTTACATAAAAACACCAACACAAGGTGACCTTAGAAAAGTCGACGCAACCAGACCTACAGAAAGAAATTCGCAATCATTAGAGGGCCACAGCAAATAATTATGGGATAAAAAATGCAGGTCCTAAGGGAGGTATGTTAGGCTGATGGATAGAAAGAAGGGGTGGGAAGGAAGGAAGAAAGAGAGAAAGAGAGAGAGAGAGAGAGAGAGAAAGAGAGAGGGGACAGGCCGAATTGCGGCACAGTCGTAAGTGTGAATGACACTGCAGACAGCTGTGAAGAGCCAGATAAGAAAGAAGCGAGGGAATGACAATGGATGGAAAGTGACGGAGAGAGGAAGAGAGTGACAGAGTTTGATAGAAAGGGGATCATAAAGAAGTAGATAGAATGGGATGAGAGTGGAGACGGAGCGATAAGGAGAAAGACTATCGGGGCCGTAAAAGGGGTGTGTACTGTATGTGTGTGTTATAAGGAGAAGATGTCCTCACAAGCATAGAAAGATAAGGACAATATTCCAAAGCTAGAACAGTTTGTCAAGTTTTCAGGGACCATGGTTGGTACGGATCGTGTTGAGTTTAGGATTAGGTTCAAGACAGGGTAAAGAGTGGTTTTGAAAATGAATACGAGTTACATTACTAAATACAGGTGGGGTGTAAGTGTTTGTCTGATTATACAAATACATTGTCAATCTATGTCCATTTATTCCATGTGTATCATATTAGTATTTCATACACGTCTCCATATATTGTCTTGCAAACACGCTGTGAAGTGTACTGTGTTGTCAAACAACCACATCGTAAGCCTGGCATCCTTTAACTTGTTGCAGAGCAACAGGTGCTGCCATTCAAAAAACAGCCGAATGAAACAATACGATTTTTAAACCAACATTCTTAATATCAGCAGTAAGAAAAGTAAATTGCCTGAACCTTTTCAATTTGATTCCAGTCATTTTTGTGATTCATTTATAATGTGAATTCATGTTCTATCAGCTTGATAAGACGGATGATGATGAATCATTGAGGATTACTCAGATGTGAAATACTATAATTTACTGTCCTGCCTGTATATGGGGGGTAAAGGGGAACACTTTCCGTTCTTATTTTGCAGGTAGGGGGCTAAGTCATTAGAAGTAAGAGAGAGGAGTGTTGAAAGAAATAATGAAATGGACTGAGTGGAGAGATAAGTGCATAGAGATAGATCTCTCCCTCATTTCATGGTCCTGGCTCTCTTTCTCTCTCTGTCTGCCTTGGCTTTACAATAAGGTGGTTTCCAGTCTTGCTGCTTTTGTCTTCCCGTGTACTGAGAGGCAAAGCCTGACACGCATGCAGAGACAGATTAGTATATGAATAAATTAGGTACAACCTGGGATTCCAAAAGTCTTTTTTTTAGTCAAAAAATGTTTGCAGGTAAAAACTAATTGGTCTGGAGCATCTGTAAACCGACAGGCAGACCAATATTATTATCCCGTATTAAATCCATTATTATTGGTCTAATAGTTGGTCTACGTTTCCACAGGTTAGTTGTTTTCACATAATACTGAAAATAAAAATAATATATAATAAATATTTGATTATGTACTGTAGTAGTGAGTATGGCAAAACCGGTGAACAAGCCCAGTGATTTTTCAGAGGCAAAGTTTGCTCTTTAATGCAAAGACCATGTGAACTATGACTAATGCAATGCTCATGGTTGTACTTGCTGCACACACATATGGTATAGATAAAGAAGGGAAGTCATGCAGAAAAGAAAAATGAGATCTCTCTCATCTGTGTAAGTGTGTAAGTGTGTGTATGTGTGTGTGTGTGTGTGTGTGTGTGTGTGTGTGTGTGTGTGTGTGTGTGTGTGTCTGTGTGTGAGATGGCCTTTTGGCTGACCACTGCAATCTGACCTCAGTGGCAGTTAATCAAAGGCATATGTAAGCTACCGTTCATTATTCAAGGCTCACACACACACACACACACACACACACACACACAATTCCCCATGGATTACATCTGCAAAATCAAACACACCCAGAGACAGACACAAACAGCAAAAGCCAGCCCTGTGTCACATTAAGGAGATATGTTAGGGTGCGAGTGTCTTTTGTTGGCGTGGTTGCAATCTAATTAACACACATCTATATGGCAATATTTCAAGTTTTACAGAAATAGGAGAGGATAGCGAAAACGACATAAGTGACAGAGAGGGTGAGAATAAGACAAATAGCTTGAAGGAACAGCTGAAGATTGATTTAGTTTAAGATTATAACTATGTGTATTCGCACTTTGCACAGATATCATTGTCTTCTAAAAATATATATGTGCTGGCCCCAGGTTGGCTGCATGTGTTCTTGTTTGTGTTTTATATTATTGGTTGCTCCTTCCAAGAATGAGAGGATGGAGCGTAGAGCTTGTTAATGTTGTGCACTTGGGTGGCCGGGTTAGCTCAGTTGGTGGAGCGGGCGCACACATGTGGAAGTTTGCTTCTCGATGCAGCGGCCGCAGGTTCGACTCCGGCCTGCGGCCCTTTGCTGCATGTCGTTCCCCCTCTCTCTCCCCTTTCATGTCTTCATCTGTCCTGTGGAAATAAAGGCCTAAATGGCCAAAAATAATCTTAAAAAAAAAAAAAAATTATGTGCACCTGTGCAGGATGGGCTCAAGACAATACCTGCACGATCATCTCACGTTCTTCCTATAGCCAACATTGTTTGCTCTTTATTGTTCTTTTGTTACAACAATCACACACTTCATTCCAGTCACACAGGCACTGCTAATAAATAGGATTTGTCACAGTCACAGGTCATTTGTTATGTTTTATTTGTATGTTTAATTAAAACACTTTATATTATTTAGGTGTGATGTCCTCCTTCTTTACATTCTTTGAGCCAGGTTGTGACAACTGAAGGGATACTCCAGCGATTTAGTGTGTATGTCTACGCTGTATACAGCGGATGTAAACGTATACACCACGTGGCGTTGCCACATGCCGTGTTATCGCGAGAACATTGGGAAAGGCTTTAGTAACACTAAAAAACGACAAAAACACAACGGTGACCAACGTCACACACTTAGGGAAACAATAAACGGTTGGGTTTAGGAAAAGAACACTGGGGAAGGCGTTATTAAAAAAACAAAACAAAAAAACAGTTGACAAACGCCACACGCGAACCCGGCCCTCCTGGGTGAAAGTCCTGTGTTTTACCCATCTGCCACTCTAACCAACCTCCCTCCTTTCATACTACTCGCTACGGCGATAAGTCACATGTGATGTAGGTCAATGGAGGCCAAACGGCATTGATAAACACACTAAGAAACGATTATGCATCTTTATAACACACAAAAACGGCATACAAATTGGCGTGTCATACATACGCCATTTTGTGAGATCAGTCTGACTTGAGGGACTTTCCAGAGACAGATTATAAAACTGTCAAAATCAATGCAGCATAGGCCAAGATTTTACTGACTTGTAATGCTTCATCAAGTGTCCCTTTAAAATAAGGGATCCATTTGAACCATATTTGGGGTGCTGTATGTTCATATTTGTGCCTGGTGCACCTCCAGCAGAATAGTTTTCTCCTTCTGGACTCACTGCCTATTAAACTGTCTGCTGCATGTAGATAAGCATGTAATTTCATTATTAAAGTCCACCCCAAGTCCACCTGCGCTTATTTTCAATTATTCTTATTAACAATACTGTACAATCATCATGCTTCAGCACCTTTCCAGTTTGTGCAACACGTTGCCAGGTTGAAGCTAAAACCTCTGGTCTTAAAAAATGCAAAAAATTGGTTGGTCACCCCCACTAAGCTTGCACCCCGCAGCAGCACTTTCATCCAGTTTCATTGCACACTTGCGAATACAGTACATGGACATGAACGCAGATACGGACTCACACATTTACTTGCTCTCTATAATCAGTGCTAAGATATTAGATTAGCACGGTACCAGCTTTTCTTGCCTTAGGGCACACTCTCTCTATTGACTGGCTCTAATATAGACAGAAACCCCCAGTGTCATTTAAACAACGTGAGGTAAAAGAGAGTGTGAAGCAGAGAGAATGAGACAGGTGAAACAGAGAGAGAGGGTGTAAAGCAGCAGAGAAAAAGGGAGGGAGAGGAGGGAAGAAAGAAAGAGATAGACCAGAACGGGAAAGATGGAAAGCATTTACATTAAAAAGGTCAAAAGAGATACAACAAATTAAACAATAAGTGAGTTTAATACAACTGAAAACAATCCGGAGATTTCATCACATTTGTGGATGACGTTATTTTTAACTCGTTTGTTTTTTGCTAAAATCGAGCCAATGAACCCTGTGTATTAAAACAGAATGCATGGAGAAGCACTATATTTATTATGGCATTACTGCTCCTCATAAAGTGTTCTTTGGGTTTTTCTGGTAGAGCTTGAGCTTGAAATGAACATACCAACACACAGAGACACAGCTACTCAATGCATTGGTACCAGAATATTTTATGTTGGGATTTCTGAGAGCACAGCAGATATGATATATAAATTGAAAGGCATTCTACAGTGGTGGTGCTACATCAACTCGGTGAGGTTACTTGCTAAAAAAAATTGACTCAACGTTGTTATAGTCAGCCCAGGCAGTACTGGGTTGAAAGCCCAGAGTAGTTTCCAATAGACTGTTAAACATTCACTGTCTTGACAGTGGGGTTTTCCCATTTGTATGCTTCACGTTTTCTCCTTTCTTTCCCTCATCTTTATTCTTTTATCAGCCTTTTTTCACATTTGCATCCCCAACATGCACTCTCTTTTTCTCCCTCTTTTGGTCTAAATGTTTCGGAGTTGTAGTCCACTGATAAATGTATTTGATTTTGCCTATGCCGATCTCTCCCTCCGTCTGTTTTTTCTCTCTCTCAGCAGGAGAAGAGGGGTACTCTTCTTAATCAAAGCGCCTGCCCCAGAGCTAACCCAGCACACTACAAAGTCTCATCATCATCCATGGGAACCGATCAATAATTCAGCATACTGTCCAATGCATCACCATGCATAAAGATATTTCCACTCGCACTGTATAGTTAGAGAGCTCTCATACATTGTAAATGGAGCCATTTACTGAAGACCAATAACAAGGAGAACATGGGAAATACAAGCCTATAATCCTGAGTTAGTGTGCAATAGTTCTAACCCCAAGGCTTTAGGGCTTGCAGAAGTAGTGTACTTTGTAGAGCAGCATTTGAAATGCAGACAGTAATCAAGGGGATTTAAAAGAGCAATGGAGCAACCACAAAGGTTCTACCCCCTGGGGCATTAAGGATAATATGGGGGAACATCAATATACTATGAAGGGATTTCTTACTCTTCTTTGTCTTTCCCCATTTGTTTGTTTTTCTGGTCAGTGAAAGCCTCATGTCTCCAAGAGATAATTTATGTTTTACTTACACATGCTTTGCTCTCTAGCGGAGCCATTAAACACTCAACTTTGAACTTCCAAACAATGACATTCGCATTTACATAGTCAAGTCAATCAGGATGAGCCCATTTATCTCTATGGGTATGGGTCCTGCATGGGCTGTGCTAATCCTGCATTTCATACACTTTTCCTCAGCAAAGATACACAACAGAAAACTGTGAAAGCTTTACCTTGAGACTGTTGGACTGTCTCGCAACGGCTTGATCATTGCGGCTGCCAACATTCAAGGTCTACTGCTTCTTACTTCCTCTGATGATGATGAGGAGGAGGAAGACATGCTGCTGGGCAGGGACCAGGAGGCTTTGTAATTTATTTATCTCTGTTAGCTTCCTCTGCTTCTTCTATCCTGTCCTCGTCGGTGAGGCAGAACTTCCTGGAGGTTATACAGTAAGCAACTAAAGTGCTCTGCTGCTGGACCTACTGTATACCTTGTCTTATGGGATACCCTGACATCAACAGTGGCTTCTTAAAAGGAGCACATTCTGACCCATGCCACTGTTGAGAGCTGCAGAAAAATATAGTGTTGAGCCAGGAAGAACGAAATTGTAAAAAACGAGATGTAAATTCCGAGGCTACAAAACACAGGGGCTGACATCACGTCCAGAGGGAGGCTGACAGCAGACATGAAGGATACAGTCAGAGTGAGTCAAATCTGGACTGGAAAAAGTGGAAGTGGGTCTGTTTGCCTCAAGGCAGGACACCCACTGTTTTTCTCATGATCACCCAACAGATCCACTCTGCAGAGTTGATGCATTGATTTACATCCTCAGGCCATACTCCCAATTGTTAAGGAGTGCTGTCACAGGTTAAGAGCACAGCAAGAGCAAAGACCAGCCAGGAGCGGCCTCTTAAGGCTCCATCTAGATGAAGTGAAGCTACTCAGTCTATGGCTGACCTTGGACACCTTTTTTCTTTTAAGTACATCCAAAGATTTTTAACTGGTTTTAGCAGTTTGCCTTTTGTACTCCTCACCTCAGGGATGTAAGGCAAGATAGGTTGCTTGTCTGTATCCTGTGTTCAATTGTAACATATGGCTGAAAGATAAAAATATAAGGCTGATATGCAAGCATAAAATACAGCTAAGTTAACCCTGCAGAGAGCCATGTCTGCATACTGAAAAGCACTAGAGAGGAGTGTATATGCCACAAAAACTCAAAAACTTAAACTCAAAAGGCAAGGCCTAACGTGTAACAACTTCTCATAGTAAACATTTTCAATATAAGACAGGAGAGAGAGGATCAACAGCAAGTGCTTGAAAGAGTGCATTCAGCAGAAAACATCATTTGGAAAATGAACAAACAAATTTTCTAGGATTTTACAAGCGGTGGGAGAGAAGAGGAGTTTATCCACTGAGCTGCTCAAACCAGCTGACTGCTTTCTGCCCTGAAACTTCAACTGGAAGAAAGACACTTAAGTGTTGTATTTTTGTACTATCTAATTTAACTATGTTCTATAATCTTCAGGTGTCATCAGGATTGTTGGGGTGACACTGCCCCCCACAGGCTGGGGATGACGCTACATGTGACATCCTGAAAAAAAGAAAAGTACTTTTTGAACCTTTTGGGTATGATACAGGGGTATTTTTTTCAAGAACGTGGACTGTCCTTCAACTCTCTCTTTGCCGTCTCTCACTGCCTGCGTCTCATACACATGCCCATAAGACAGACACACATACCTGCACGCACACACACAGGATAAATTACTGTGCAATACACATAACCATGCTCAAAAAAAACCCACCGACACACACAAAATTCCGCAGGGACACATACCTCTGATATGATAAATGGAGTCTGTGTTCCTCATCAACGTCACAAGCACAAAGATACACACACACACACACACACACACACACACACACACAGCTGGACAGTGAGAAAAGTGTCAGGGGACCTATTTACGAAAAGGAATGAGGGAGAGAATGAGGTGTAACATGAGGGTGAGGGAAGGGACAGCGGAGAAGTTGATGAAGTCAAAGGATGAATACAAAGGAAATGCTTTCCAGAAGAGTTGTCACAAAATGTATTAACTTTCCAACTGTCCATTTTTAATGGGATGTCTGTATACAACACCACCTATTATTAGGTAGGGTTAACCTGTAAGCCAGTCTGCTGTATTTACATAGATACAGCGGTAAAATTTTCACAAGACAGCTATAGCTAACGCTACGCCGACGTTTGCTAACGTTAGCGCAACAGCGTTAGCCTAGCCTGCTAGGTAAATATTACGACTGCCTTCGGAGTTTCCTATATCTGCGTCCATGTTGTCAACATAAGGCCTGTGGCATTAGTGCTCCTTTTGGACCATTTTATTGAATGAAATATTAAGCTTCGCTCCTATGAGATGGGTAGGTTTTTGTTATGTTACACACAAAGCTAACTGACTACAGTTAGCCTGTACATATGCTAGCGGACATTAGAAAGGTAAACACTGCTCAGAGACCTATTAGGCGATGTGGTCACTCACTACAATGGGCACTTTTTAGAGGCCCATTTACGATATAGAAGGTAAATATACACTGGAATATTTCCGTAAGGGCCTTTTACATATTGACAAACGTTGATAATAACATGTATATGCCTGTTTATGGTGATAATGAGCAATTTATTTCAACATAGCATATTCGCCCCATAGGGTTACACTGTGGAGTCATCTGACGATGGTATCCAATATGGCGCCTATGATTTGAGTTGGCCAAACTCTCTATATAAAAGGGCGCTGTACGCAGGTTTCCATATACCCACTTAAAAATGCTCAATGACACGCAACAACATACTTTCCATTATAAACGTAGCACAAAAAGTAAGGAAATTTGTGTTTGGTAGATTATTTATCTGTGGTAACAATGTTTTTTGGCAATAAGTCTTATACCACTGGAAAGCCTGTTTAGTTCCCTTTCAAATGGTGCCCCATTTGTAAGGAACATGCATTTGTGGGATGTGCAGCAGCGCTGAGTATGTGGGTTGCGCCCATGAAAAATTTGCCAAATCTTCTCTGCCAATGTCAAACAGCTTATTCTGCCATTGACTTGTTTGTGTTTCATGGATTGGATGATTGAAGTTTGAAGAAACAAGACATATTGGCAATTTAACAATTTACTCATTTCACAAACAGGAGCCTCAGTAGTGTGTGGAAGAACCATACACAGCCACAACAGCCTGGCACCTCCTCCCCCCTGATGGTCACCAGCCTGGTCACACACTGCTGTGGGATGGCATCCCATTCTTCAACCAGCATTTGTCGCAAGTCAGCCAACGTGGTTCTGTTGGTCACTCTGGCACGAACAGCACGCCCAAGCTGATCCCACAAGTGTTCAATGGGGTTGAGGTCAGGACTGCTGGCAGGCCATTCCATCCTCTCCACTACCACATGGGTTTTACTGCCTCGTTATCTGTGTAAACGTTAAAGCTTGTGTTCTGCTACGATGTGGATAAATTTAGCCCGTGTTACGATGAGACATTTATTTGGAGAGAGATATTATCGCCTTGATAATATTGCTGTGTTTCTTATTGCATAGCTGATAGATGTGCAGATTAATATATTGTGTTGATATTCATGTTGTATTAGGGCAATTTGCTAGCAACGTGCAAGTAAACAGACTAGCGTTGTGGAGCCACATGCTTAGCTATCAAAGGTGTATTACGCAGTTTGCTCTGTTATGGATATGTGTGCTCTAATAGATGTGGCTTATTCTCAGTTTGTGTTATTGAGCAATATGTTACATTTATGTTAATTATTACAGAGAAATGAATGTAATTCTTAGTATTGTTTCTTGTTATATGCTGGTGGCTATAACATTTAGTTTTGGTAAATAATGTTCATAGTAAGTCAGATGCTTATTAATGTGCATTATTATTTGCTTATATTTCAGAACCACATCCAACTTTACATGTAACGTCAAATACAACCTCAGTTAACTTCATGTTCGAGTTGTAAATAAATCTTCCTGGATCTCAAAGTCAGACATCTCTGGTTCAAGTTCTTACCTGACACCCTGCAGCGGGCCAGTGTTTCTGTAGCCAGTTTTCAATAGTTTTTACAAGCCTATTGCCTATCTTTTTGTAATATAATAAACACTATTACACGTTTTGAAACTATTTCAGCTTGTGTAGGCCTATCAGTGCTTTCTAAACATATTGAACACACTTTTAAAAATACTGTGATAATACCGAAAACCGTGATAATTTTGGTCACTACAACCGTGAGGTTAAATTTTCATACCGTTACATCCCTACGTGTGTGTGAAGACAGCCGGAATGGCGGGACTATATACAGTACGATGCACGAGTCGATCCACAGGCAGGTCATTAAGTGACAAAGCAGCGTTGCAAGTAGCCAAAGTTATTAAGAAGTTAAAATATAACAGAAAAATATGTGCCATAGTCCAGCTTCTCTTCCACTCACTCTCTCCCTCTCTCAAACACACGCTGCGGAACGGCTGTCTTTGTCCTCTCTACTGACAATTGTGCTACTATAATGTCAACTATTAGTTGAAAGTTTGTGGGTCAGATCGGGTTTGTGTGGTTGATAAACGGTGTGGATAGGCTCTAACACACTAGACGCCAACCCTGTTGTGTTAAGCCCAGTTCAGACCAAAAATATGTGACAAGTTGAAACTTGTAACGCAGTGGTCTGCAACGTTCTAAAACCAGCCAGTTTACACAGATGCGATGAGACGAGACAGTGCATCATCTCCATAGCAATGTCTCTTTGTACTTCCTTCCAACAAAAACTTGTATTCATGTGATTCACAGCTTTGTTCTAGGCGCTCCATCTAGAGTCACTCTCTAGCTCGCTCGACCACATTACTGTGCTTGCGGGCGCTCGATGAGACTTGGTCTTAAACTCTGCCATTTCGACCAGTTGACAGTTTGTAACATAGAAATACATGGATTTTGGGTAATTTTATTTCTATAGTTTGTAGCTGAATTTACAAGCAGACTGCGCTATTGGCTGTCCCAAACGATTATTTTTTAAACGATTAATCTAGCGATTATTTTTTCGATTAGTCGACTAATCTAACAATTAATCTAACGATTAATTTTTCAATTAGCGAATATTTTCCCATTGCTCAATTATTAACAATTTACACAAAACAAATTTCAATAAGGTTCAAATCTCTATTTATTAAAATTGTTTAACACTACACTGTTCAAGTAAAATTAATTTGTAGTGCAACCTGAAGCCAGATGTATCTAAAGAGAGAATCTAAAGTCTACTTGGACGGGAAAGGGACAAAAAGGTGTTTTGCTGCTGTTATCCTGACTTAGGGATGCATTTTACAAAGTCTACAGACTACCACATTGTTGTTGGCATTAAGAGTAAAATACTCCCACACTTTAGAAGACCGCGTGCGAGCCTTTTTCTCAATATGTTGTTGAACTTGTGAGGAATCCATACTTGCGCTGTTGCTGGAGGCAGCCATGTTGTTTTTAGATTTCTACGCGTGACGCATTTACGTAATCGATTACATCGACTACGTCAACGAATCGTCCCAGCCCTGATTGGCTGTTGAAACAGGGGATGTCCCTTACATTCTAAAATCCGCCTCTGGCGACTTGACCAGCTGAGTCGCAGGCGACGCCATCAACTGGCTTGAGACGAGCCGAGATGGGTAGTTCAGACCGCTGTAACCTTTCCCTGCGACGTTCTAAAACGGTTTTGTCTCGTCGCGTATCTTTGTAACTTCTTCTTTTTCATTTGGAATGCTGGCATGCTATGTGAAATCACACACCACGGGGGCATTATGGCGCATTTACTCGTTTCAAAGCCAGCGTAACGGCAGACCTTCATTGCCGTGCTATTGCGGTATTCCTGTGTGAAAGGGGCTATAGAGCTTGCCGTCTTTCCGGATGCACAAGATGTCACCGGGAAGGAGGTGCTTGGGAACGATTTCCAGGAACAACAATGTAAACAAACAATGTTGGCAAAAGCCTAAAAAAAGAAAAACTAAACGACAATGACCTTTCCTCAGTTTTATAGTTTCACATAGCGTCACCGCCATGTTCGCCATGTTTACAGTTGAGCATTCTTTTGTCGGAGTGAAGCACCCCAGATGCAGCATCGGTTGTCATCCACTATGATACACAAGATAAAATGATAAATTGTTGAGCCCAACGTCCATTTTCATTATTTCACACATTATATCTGTCGGGTCAGGCTAATATCAGGCTGATATCGAAAACATAATGCCTTCGTCCACGGCTATCGCTGTGTGCAGAAGCATAATAAAATTGACTTGGCTTGACACTTTTCACTTGATTTAGTAAGCGTGGTCCATAACAATTCATACCTACTACTTCATGGAGAGCAGATGTTCCTACATGGCTATTTTTCTTGCATCCACTGTGTATTTTTCAGCATCTGAGATGCTGCATGCAGGCTTATTATTCCAAACAAACCAACTCAGGTGAGCTAGCCTCCGACACCACCACAGGCTCTGGCACTGCTGATGCACACATACACCCACAGACTTACTACCTCAAACAAAAAGACTGTAATGCTGTTACTGCAGGCCCAAATATTGCCAGCTCACACAGCTGATGAAATATTCTGTTTACTCTCCTCCAAATGTCCTGCTAAATCCTGCGTGTGTGTATATGTGTGTAGAGAGTGGATAAAATAACACAACATAGTAAAGGCTGCTACCCAGGGCAGAACAACATTTAGACTAACCCATGCACAAACAAACACACACGGAGGGGAGACTATGACGTGATTAATATGATCTTCCAAGCTATTGGCTGTTTCCCCTGTAAATATAAAACCAAGGACGCATAGCCTCATTGAAACCCAGCTATGACTGATATTTAATGTTATTCCAGAATAATGCATCAAGTAAACTATCTACTTCAAGTTTAGTTCTTTTGCCAAGGACATCAAGTCCAATCCAAATCACCTTTTTTTTTTTTTTTTTTTAATTCTCTTTGAATGTGCCGAAAGGTATAAAAATCTACCAATGTCTTTTGAGAAACAGTGTTTGTATTACATTATGTCAACTGCAATTCCTCTATATATCATTACCGAAAAGGCGGCTATTGCAGCTTTTCTGTAAAGGCTACCACTTTAAAACATTAACCGTTCAGTTCAGTTTTCTGTGATTAATTTATATTTTCTGGCACAATGGAACCAATCAGATTATCCACAAAACCAAGCCAGTCAGCCTTGCAGACAAGTTAAAACAGGCAATCAATGTGATTGAAGGGACATGACTATATCAGGGAGTCAGCCTTAGATGCAAATTTTAAAAAAATTGGGTCTCATACTGGGACTGGAAGATCATTAATAGCTTTTATTGCTCCTCTATACATAAGACATATCTTTATACTGGAGCTTGCTATATTACAAAGTCAAAAGAGAACGTCTGATTGATAGTTATATATTAAGTAATACTATTTATTGATGTCTGAGGACACATTTCAGTTTATGAACTTACATCAATTACAGGCCTAACCAAGAGAGGAAAGGCCAGAAACCACAGGAGTGATTTACTTAAACGATAATGACACTCTTGGCCGATTAAGACAAAGTGATGGTGATTTATAGTTGTTTTTTTTAACATTGTCTGAAGATGCAGCAGTCCTAATGGAGTGAGAGTCATGTCTTAAATGATGTAAGGAAACTACTTGCTGGAAGGAGCTGTGAGGGTTGGCAAACAAAGTGTGCATCCAGTAGGTAAGGTTGTGGTATACAGAATAAGATAGGAGTCTACAGCCATGCTAGTGGCTCTCTGCTTTGAACTACATGCTAACATTAGCATGTTTAAACGCTCACAATTCCAAAGCTTACTTGTTGATGTTTTGATGCTCACAATGCCATTGCAAACATTGTGACGACCTGAAATCATGCTGATGTTTAGCAGATATAATGTTTACTAAGTTCACCATCTTAGTTTAGCATTTCAGCATGCAAACATTTGCTAATTAGCACAAGACACAAAGTACAGATGAGGCTGATGAGAATGTCATTAGTTTTGCAGGTATTTGTTCATACATACTGTAAAACAAAGTAATGGACACAGTTGGATCTGATGATGAAACTAAAAAGCCAGAGGATCACCAAAGTTAGTAGGATACATTGTCTGGGAACCATGGATGTCTGCACAAAATGCCATGGTAATTTATCTAATCGTTGAGATATTTCCATCTGGACCCAAGTGGTGGACTGTACAGCTGACATGCTACCGTGGCTAAAAATAGCAAAGAACCCATTGTTCCCATGCTTGTCAAATGACAAGTGAAAATTAATAACCAACAACAGTTAACGAAAGACAGTGGAGAAATTGACTACGTACCTAATCACTATTGTGCCACATTACTATGAATGTGTGGCTATTAGCTGAGCAATGTTGTATGCCTCAGAGGAAAACGCTGACAATAAAGCTGACTCCAATAATGAAAAGCATTGAACTGCTGATGCAAATGCAAGAAAACCTCAGTTTGTGAACACGCATTTATTTCCGTGGTTTCTAATTTCCTTTTCAATTTACCTGTTTTCATTGCACCTACTGTTTGAATTATCTGATATTCCTGCTGAGTGATTTTGAAATGATAACTTGAAATGCTTAATACGGGGACTCATTACCAATTACCAAAGTTATTGCAGCTTTGTGAGCTTTCTGAATGGGATTCTTCAACCAAAGCAGGAAATCTGACCGTAAACATGAAATTGGACTTTAATGATTTCCATTCCGCTGTGTTTTCTGCTTATGAATTGTATCCCATACTGAATACATTTATTGTACAGGTTTCTGTGAAGTTTTCAGAGGATGTTTAAGTATAATTTTCATAGTATTCCATACAAAATCATTTTGAACAAACACACAACAAAACTGAAGTTGAAAACAGTTGTTGAGCCAGGCAGGGCATATGTCTTAAAGAGTTAAATGCCTAGGATGATGTTGGGTGTTAAAACTTAGAGGCCATTGAATGGTTCATGGACCAGGCAGAATGCTGATAGTGGCTCTGATGCGATATTCCAACTCGTTTGTTTTAAGAACCATCAGCGTCTTCTCTGATGAGAAATGGCCGATGCGGAAAGGCATTAGGAATCGATTTGAGGACTCTCTACACTTATTCTCTCACTCATACACACTCTACTCCACACGCGTACGTTCATACACAGACTTTCAGGCGCGAGATCTCCTGCACAAACTCTTGCTTTCTCACACTCTGTGGAAATCACTCAGCAAAGCCCATTGCTTTGACAGCAGACGTATGAGCAGCAGACGCAGAGTGTGCAGGCTTATCAACCATTTAGCAGCCGATGACCTGTGGAGCGAATGGCCCTATCATGATAAATTGTCTGAACCTTGCACATTCAATTACAGGTCAGAGGGCAGCGGGTACATCAGCATGCGGCATCCATCACCACTGCTATTGATTGCCCTGCGATAAGTGTGTCTGTGTGTGTGTGTGTGTGTGTGTGTGTGTGTGTGTGTGTGTGTGGTGCTATTTTGGTGGTCACCATAATTTAACTTGAAAGGCACAAATGTTGTTTGCCCAAACTTAGGCAAAAAAACAGGAATAAAAAGCCTAAACGTAAGCAAAATTGGCACAAATAAGTGCAGTAAAATGGCACAATTAGATTTGAGAGAGACGGCTAGTGGCAGCCATTGTAGTGAGTGACCTGCCTGTATTTTTTATTTCTGTAATCCAATTCAGTCGCGTCTGCGGGTGTCATCTTGATTTTATGGGATTGCTTTTTTCTCCCACTTTATTTAAGGTTGATTTTTTTTAATTTATTTTTTATTTTATCTGCCTTGCACATATTCGTAATTTGTCTCTCTGTGTAACATCATCCAGTTTTACCAGCACAAATAAGCATTTAAATTGAACAATATCCTCTCTGATCTACCTGCTGTGACCCAGCTTTGGTGGAATGCTTAAAATGGTAGCCACATTTAGGTTTAGAGTTTTATGCTTTCTTTCAATACTGATTCGCCTGGCAAATCATTTCTAATATCCGACACCAGCCATTTCCTGTGCCCCACATATACAGTATAGTCACTTAATCTCTACATGTAGGTTTCAACAATTTTCAGTCAATTCTCAGGTCTAAATAATAAAACACTTGTTAACAGTGATCAACATGACATCATGACTTTGCGTAAACATACACGCCACTTTCCTAAAGCCAAGAGGCGTGTTATCTGTATGCATTTTCAGCTGTCCACGTGTATGTTTATGTTGTATACAGCTGACTGCAGTCTGCAACGTCTTTCTAAAGCTACGTGGCGTGTGGGGGTTGGGTTGAAAAGAAAAAACAGTTTGGATTAGGAAAAGAAGAACGGGGTTGAGTTTAGGTTGAAAAGAAGAAATGGTTGGGATCAGGAAAAGAAGAACGGGGTTGGGTTTAGGAAAAGACCAAACGTGGAAAGGAAACATCACACGAGGGACACAAAGGAAACGCCACACGCGGGGCGCGATCCCCGCTCTCCTGGGTGAAAGTCCTGTGTTTTACCCATCCGGCACCCCAACGAGCCTTCTCACGCGGATTTTCGGCCTTTAATACGGCGTCCATTCACATGCAATCGCAAGGTAATGTAAGTCAATGGAGGCCAAACGGTGTTGATAAACATGCAAAATAGCGAGTATGCGTCTTTATAACACGCAAATCATGGCATATGAATTGGCGTGTCATACATACGCCACTTCATGAGATCAGTCTGCAGCGATACACTTTGCTCCAACCTCTGCACTGTTTAGATACTTTACATACGTCTCATGTTATACGCATGTTAAAAATCCACTGTTACGATGCATCCTTCCTGCTCTCTGCATATCTGACAGCTGCACCTATGGCTCACATATTTAATGCAGCATGTAGTTATGGATATTTCATTAACGCAGTACACAGTAAATTGAATAAATCTGCACTTAACAAATAGGAGCTATGAAATTTCAATAATTCAAGCTATTTTGCAAGCTAAGATTTAAAGTTGCCCCTTAACTTCAATCTTGTTGCTGTGGATTTATTTTTATCCGTCATACAGACATAGACAAACCATCTGACCTCAGTCAGAGACACATACATCAAGAAGCTGACCATTTATATCTAAAATTATACAATTAGAACTGGTGGGAAAAGGTTGTGCTCTATGAGCGAGCTCTCACAAAATCCAAGCAGCATCAATAAGTCTGCTGGGAAATGTAATCCATCCTATTAAAACACATAAATGAACATTAAATCTGAAATTAAGACCATTTTGAGATGGGATCACACCAGCCTTTAAGTTCAATAAATGCAACATATTTCCAAAGGTCAATGAGTAATTGTGTTGATCGTGATTTCAATATTGACCAAAATATTTGTGATGATTTTTTTCCATAATTGAGCAGCCCTATGGCAAAGTACTCAAATCCGCTTCCAAGGTAGTTCCCGCTACAGTAGGTGTCTCCAGGACCACATCTTGCCATGATGACACATACACACAGACTCACAAGGTGAAAACAATACTAGGTTTAATAAGTCAGTCACAATAGCTCCAATTTGTTCACACTTTCATTCGATAATAATCTATTGGAAAGGGAAAATAAAGGTCACTTATTTGGCAATAAGGTCTCACAGTTTATTCAAAAGATGTACAGTATTTGTATATCTGCTCTTGTCTCATGACTGTCTACAAACCAGTAGACACTGTGGAACAGTTTTTTTTCTAATAAAAAGGTAAACATAAAAAATAAAAACCCAGGTGAAAACAACTGGAAGGGAGAGGGTGTGAGAGAGAGAAGGTTCTTGAAAAGCACTTATACAGTAAGTACAGATGTATGGATTTGTCCATGTGGCAGTGAGCCTGTCAGCAGTTTTCCACATCAGCAAATCCCCCTCTCCTGCTTCACAGTATGTGAATACGTCACTTCCAACGACACCAAGGCTCAGACGTTTCCTGCCTTATCATGCCCCGTCGTCTCTTGATCACTCCCTCCCTCCCTCTCATTAAAAAGCACTTGCACTCAGCATGTTAGTATAAATACATAAATTCATGGCCCGCTGGATGATAGGCTCTAAACACACACACAACCTTACATGTGGTTACACATCTTAAAAGGTTTATTTTGAGGCCTTTCTTTCAGGTAAAAACTCAGTAAGAGTTGTTTTCTCTCGATGTCAAGTCGTTCCAGCTCACAACAATCAGTTTCAAAACAATGGTTAAGGAATTGCACACAAAAGACTTTCTATGTATTTGGTAGTGCAGAACTAATCAATATGTCGATGAATACCGAGATGTAGTGTCAATGGAGATAACAAGATAAAGAAGGCATCTAGACATTGCGAAATGTTTTGTAGTGGACATGAAATAGAGTAGGGATGTAACGGTATGAAAATTTTACCTCACGGTTATAGTGACCAAAATGATCACGGTTTTCGGTATTATCGCGGTATTTTTAAAAGTGTGTTCAATATGTTCAGAAAGCACTAACAGGCCTACACAAGCTGAAATAGTTTAAAAAAGTGGAACAGTGTTTACTATATTACAAAAAGATAGGCAATCGGCTTCTAGTGTGTTAGAGCCTATCCACACCGTTTATCAACCACACAAACCCGATCTGACCCACAAACTTTCAACTAATAGTTGACATTATAGTAGCACAATTGTCAGTAGAGAGGACAAAGACAGCCGTTCCGCAGCGTGTGTTTGAGAGAGGGAGAGAGTGAGTGGAAGAGAAGCTGGACTATGGCACATATTTTTCTGTTATATTTTAACTTCTTAATAACTTTGGCTACTTGCAACGCTGCTTTGTCACTTAATGACCTGCCTGTGGATCGACTCGTGCATCGTACTGTATATAGTCCCGCCATTCCGGCTGTCTTCACACACACGTAGGGATGTAACGGTATGAAAATTTAACCTCACGGTTGTAGTGACCAAAATTATCACGGTTTTCGGTATTATCACAGTATTTTTAAAAGTGTGTTCAATATGTTTAGAAAGCACTGATAGGCCTACACAAGCTGAAATAGTTTCAAAACGTGTAATAGTGTTTATTATATTACAAAAAGATAGGCAATAGGCTTGTAAAAACTATTGAAAACTGGCTACAGAAACACTGGCCCGCTGCAGGGTGTCAGGTAAGAACTTGAACCAGAGATGTCTGACTTTGAGATCCAGGAAGATTTATTTACAACTCCAACATGAAGTTAACTGAGGTTGTATTTGACGTTACATGTGAAGTTGGATGTGGTTCTGAAATATAAGCAAATAATAATGCACATTAATAAACATCTGACTTACTATGAACATTATTTACCAAAACTAAATGTTATAGCCACCAGCATATAACAAGAAACAATACTAAGAATAAGCAGAACACTTACTGAAATATGAATAAACGTAGTTAACGTTTACACAGATAACGAGGCAGTAAAACCCAAGACAGTTTAGCAAGCTACAGAATAGTTTTAACTTACGTTCTGGGCTACGTACATAACTTCAATAAGTCCGAAAACTCAGTAAAAAAAAAAAAAGTCTGTTGTCCAGCTGCTACATTCTGTACCGTTCTCCCGTCTGAGCGCGAGAGATTGGCAGGAGATCAAAGCGAAGACTCTTGTCACGGATTTGTCAATCATCTCAGGAGAGAGAGCAAGTGTTACTATCGTAACTATGGGCTTCTTTACAAGGCTGATAATTAAATGTCCTGAATGCTCATCTCCTCCTTCTGACATGATTCCAACTTCAAGAAAGAAAAACACACGTAGGCTACGCAGTGCGGCAACTTCAGGAGCCTCGGATGAAGCTGGGAAGAAATAAACACAGGTTTCCACACCGTGGTAATCCACCGCGATAATAAGGATATTTTAAATGAAAAGGGTAATTGTAACCGTCAACATTTTTACCGTGGTTTACTGTTACACCGGTAATCGTTACATCCCTTAAATAGAGAAAAGGAGGTGAGCTGTTTGAGAGATCGGTGTGTGTGTGTGTGCTCCTGTGCGTGTGTTTATTACAATCTTAGCAAAGCAATAGTGCCTGAGCTCAGTAGCACTGGAGCATGTATTGTAATCAATAGCCCTTCAGCCAGAGAGCAAATCAATGGAGGCTGCATTGTAATAGAATGCATGGTCAAGAGAGAAGAGAGGAGCAGAGAGATAGAGAGCAAACACAAAAAGAGGTTAATTTAGGCCAAGAGAGAAGTGGGGAAATGTAAATTTGAGGATACAAAATACATTATTAACTGAATTAAACAGGAAAATACACAACATATACTGTATGAGTTCATGGTGGTAGGTAAAAGGAAGAGAGTAAATTTAGGTGTGATGTAGAAAAATAGAAAGACATTTATCACCATAGGCAAATATCTTCATCCTTAGTGAGCTTGCTCAACCCCCTGTGAGGCTAAAAAAAAACAATACAGGAAAAGTGGCTCCAATGAGAGGAAAATGATAAAGACAAAAACAGAGAACAGACAAAGAAAGAAACTGCATGGGAAGTGTGAGTGTGTGTGTGTGTGTGTGTGTGTGTGTGTGTGTGTGTGTGTGTGTGTGTGTGTGTGTGTGTGTGTGTAGGTAGTTCTTATCTTTCTTCTTTGCTTACCTGACCTGTGAACCAACGTGACATCATAACTTTGCGTAAACATACACGCCATCTGTACGCATTTTGAGCTATCTGCGTGTATTTCTATGCCGTATACAGCGGACGGGTTGGGTTTAGGAAAACAATAACGGGACACGGGACAATAACGGCACGGTTGGGTTTAGTAAAAGAAGAACGGGACAGTTGTGTTTAGGAAAAGAAGAAAGCGTCGGTTGGGTTTAGGAAACGTGACACAGACGCGGGACACGATCCCCGGTCTCCTGGGTGAAAGTCCTGTGTTGTTTGACCCATCCTCCACCCCAACCAACCTCCCTACGCAGATTTTTCGGGCTTTCATACTACTCGCTACTGTAGTCGCTCTTAATGCTACGTCATCTTCTTATTGAGAATCGTGCTGTGATCACGAAACATGCTTTCCATTGAAATACATTAGTTAAAAAAACGTTCTTTTCTAAAGGAGAACTTGGCGTAAACTGACACGCAATCGCAAGGTAATGTAAGTCAATGGAGGCCAAATGGCGTTGATAAACACACTAAAAAGCAATTATGCGTCTTGATAACACGCCAAAATGGCATACGAATTGGCGTGTCATACATACGCCACTTATTGAGATCAGTCTGTGTGAATGCATCTGACAGATGGTGCAGACATGACTCCTGACCTGCCAATTACTGGAGTTTATTTGGTGGCTGGTAAACTTCAATAGGTCTTTTTTCCACTGGGACTTTAATGGTAGTTTCACAATTACAACAGCAGTGGAACAGCATGCTGTACAGTATTTTAACTTAAACACCAGAGTGCTCTCAGAGCTGAATTGTGTTTTCAAGTTTAATTGTATGGAGCAGGCTGTGAAGAAGGAGCTAGGTATCAGGGAAACAAAGCATGTGCCCTCTTACAGAGATAAATTCAGTTACAGTCACAAAACCCATTTACATTGCCAATGTAGCAAAAGTGAAATGACAGGCGCCAATATGTTGAGAAAGTGTAAATTATGTCGTACTGCTTAGTCTTGCTCACTAAAGCATGGTTATGAAAAATCTTTCTGCTCAATATCTCTCTTACACTTTACACTGACTAAATGTGTCTAACATCAAGTGGCTGCGCAAAAACGTGTCAAATTACAGAAAACACAAAAGGCTGGCTAACATGCAGTGTATTTGTGTGTGCAGTGGTGAAAGAACTATGCAGATCTTTTATACGTGTAAAATTGCAACCATGATGTATATAAACTCCACTAGTGAATGGCAAGTATTAAAGCTGCACCAATCAATTTGATTATGTAAACAATGGCTTAAATGACTACATACAATGTGAAAATGGTTGCTCAGTGACAAACCCACAGAGAATTATTACACCCCGCAACTTAACTATTTGGTCACAGCTCTCATTATTCGGATTTCGAGCAAAAGCAGGCGGCTCTATTCTGTGAAAAAAGCTCTGTTTAACTTACTGTACACTACCTGCCCTGCACAAAACAGCATACAGATAGAGTCATGATTAGCCAGTGAACACATTGGAGCATTTAGCAGCTAAAGAGACAGATATTTCCCTCAGGAGTTGGTGGGGACCAAAACAGAACTTAAAAGAAAAGTGAATATTGGACTTGGATTCATCAGGTGGACAGAAATACGATACCAAAGGAATACTAATGTTGCTCAGCGAATGCTGAAATCGTAAGTAAGCTAGTGCTGGCTAACATGTTACGGTGGAAATATGTTAATGTGTTTGTTTTGTTTTCCCAAAGTGACTATAAAATCAATTATTGCAAGTTTAAGTAAAAGTATAGAAGCATCTATCATCAGCAAAATGTCCTTAAAAGTATCAAAAGTAGCATATTGATATAATGCTGATGGATAAATGTAGTGGAGAAGAGAAAAAGCAGTCACTCAACTACAGTACAAGTGCCTAAAATTGTACTTAAGTAGAGTACTTTGTTACTCTTTTCCATCTTTTGTTTATGTGTACTGTATGGGTCCTCATCCACATGTGGACCCCGACAATAGAGAGAAGACAAACTGTCAAAAATAAAACAATGCAGTGAAGGAGTCACCAAAGTTGAAAAGCTTTCCCTCTATGGAAATTAACTAAAGTGTCTCAGACTGCATTAAACACTTATAATTTGTTTGCTGATTGATGGCTCTGTGTGTGTGTGTGTGTGTGTGTGTGTGTGTGTGTGTGTAATGGGGATTGATAATGAGTTTGTGTGTTTTTGATTAGCTAGGAGATGAGAGGGTATCTCTCTCAGATGCATACATATTAACAGTTGGGCTGTTTGTAGGGAAAACCTCTGCTCAACTATTACAGCTCGCATGAATGAACGCACACACACACACAGACACACTCACACACAAGGTTGAACACAGTCATGAGTATTTCTTTTCTATCTCTCTCTCGCACATGCACCCACATAAGGATGCGTAAACTCAGCAAGTACTTCCCCTCTTATACACACACACACTTGTATCTGCTCTCTCTGGGTCTGATAAACTTGCTTATGACAGCTAATAACTCCCCTATTCCCTCTGGTCTTAATTAGGGCCAGTTATTACAGAGTGTTTGATGCTCTCTTTCTCTCCCTCACTCTTTTTCTCTCGCTCCTTCTCACACTGTTGCACAGCTTGATTCCTGGGTGTTGTTGAGAGTGAAATGTGAAGAGAAGGGAGGGAGGATGACTTCGGAAACTCCTCTCCGCCTCACTGTCGGGGGTCCATGAATCAGTCTGCATCCCACACACGTATACGCATACAAAACACACACATAATTGCTATTCCCTGCTTCTATCTTTTTTTGCATTTAGGCATCTTGGCTCAACCTGGCTCCATGCAATTTGTAGCTTTTTTTTTTGTTTGCAGTTCAAAGTTAAGAACGGTATGATGAATGGAAGGTAAAAAGCAGGCATAAACTGGACTTGAACTCACAACATGACTGATGTGTGCTTCTTTCAAAAACTAAATTTTTGAGGTGAAAAAAGGTCTCATTGACATTCATAAATGTTTTCAAATTATATAGCTCACTTTCAAAGTGTTTCACAGGCCCAGGGTCATCAAAGTTGTTTAAACACACAAAGGATCACATCAATTTTAATAATAATTAAAGAATTAGAAAGAATTAAGAGGTTTTCAGAGAACACCAAAAATGGGGGAAATAATGCAAGTCATAGTCAACAGGTTTACCCCTTGGTAATGAAGTGCTTTATGCAGGATGCTATAATTTGGATTCACATTACTGTTAGATTATCAGAAGATGGGGAAATCAACTTGATAATTATTCTTTTTATACAGTATATTTATTATATTATTGCTGCTAAACATTTTCACCGGTTCACCTGACATTAGGTCTGTCTCTGCGTGTGTATGTGTGTAGTGTTATTTTATTTATTTTAGGGATGGACCGATTATCGGGCCGTTTTTGGACAGTTTGCAGATTATCTGTATCAGCGTTTGATTTGCCTGATAACCGATAAAGTTAATTAATTACAAAGTGTGCTACTTTGGCTCCGCTACAGCTCCGTGTCTGTTCCTCTGCTTCGGTTTCACTCACCACTGAGTCTGACTTCATGTCCCGCCAACAACACTATTTGACTGACTATCTTTTACTGTGTATTATGTTGAAGGTTTCTAATTTATTAAATTATTAAATTTATTATTGCTTAAAGTATTTAAACAAAGTTTTGTGTTGGACTTTGTAACATTCCAAAATCTTAATTTTGACTTAAAGATTTTCCTGTTCACTGTAAATGCATATCGGTTCCAAATATCGGTTATCGTTTTCATTAACTACTAATAATCGGTATCGGCCATGAAGCCTGCAGCGTTGTCGGATGGCGTGCCCATTCGAAGTGTTTTCGAGAACAACTCATCTGATGGTAAATTGTAAATGTACTGCATTTACATAGTGCCTTTCTACCTAACCAGACAAAGCGCTTGACTATTTGCCTTCACATTTACCCATTCACATACACCAATGGTGGTGGAGCTGCCAAGCAAGGCGCTGGCCCACTACATGACGCGGCCGTTGGCTCGCTGCTGCTCCTCAGTCAGAAGTGACAGAGAGAGATGACTGTGACGGCTGCAAGACAGAAAAACCTCACGCTCGACGGACAATACAGGCGTCTCTCTTCTACAGAAAGTCGCTAGATTTGTCGCTAGTCGCTTTTTTTAAACCTGCACCCACTGCTGTACAGAGCCTCGTAGGCTCTCTGTTGGTAGAGCCGGTGAACCGCAATCAATGAGCCGACTAGGGATGCAGCAACTCCCCACCCCCACTTTGTACGGAGTTTCGCAACAGTGTGCTGCGTTTGACTTTTTTTGCGCATGCGCGATCGACTGAAAGATAAACACACATGCACACACACACATAACATACATACACACACACACAGAGAGTCCTCGATTAATAGTTAGATGCCCCCAGTATATGGCACAGTGAGAAAAAGGGAAGGGAAATATAAGCCGCTTTCCGACCGGAGGGATTTTTGCAGTTCCTAGAACATAAAATTCCTAGGACCCTTTTTTCTCGTGTTCTGACTGCACCAATTTGGGGATTTTTAAGTCCGTCTGGCCGCAGTTCCTACTTCAGGGAAGGGTCTTTTCTCTTTTCCCTTTTCAGCATATGAACCTAGGTCAACGAGGGTCGGGTTTCCGGTACAGACAGACCAACAACGGGACAATTTTTTTAATTTTCGCCATCTTATTAATCACTAATTTCACTTCTGACAACATTTTAGGCGAGAAATTAACTGTTTAGATTTCGAATATAGGCAGTCCTGCGCAAATTGATGCCGAATTGACAATTTGCTTCAAAGTTTTCGGAGTTGAGAAGCTCCATGAAGTGAGGCGACAGCCAGCAGGCGCCTGGCTTATAAGCTGGAGGTCTCTCAGACCGCTCTCATAAATAAGAGGCTTTTATTTCGCCATTGACGGTTCGTTTGTTTAAATATCACAACACATGTCCATCATAAGATTAACGGGAACCTGTGGTTAACGGTCTTTTTGGAGTTAAACTCCACAAGCGTGTCCTGCGGCTGGCCGGCCGTCACACACACACACACACACACAGACACGGGGGAGAGAGATACCCGTTTCTCTTCGGGATAACTTTAAATTATGACAAATATGCTATACACATTAGATTTAGTATTTAGTTCATACATTTTTTGGTGTATTCTTCTGATTTTAACGCTATAAAAACCGTTTCCGTGCTTGCATCACTCCCTTACCCCTCCTACCAGTCCCTATGGCCACTGTGCGAATGCAATTGGAAAAAACGGTTTTGGGGGAGAGTAGTTAGTAGATCTGTTTAGAAGTGGACTTTTCCTATAACTACGTTCCTGTAACTACTTGGTCGGAAAGCGGCTATAGAGGCAAAAGGGAAAAAAGCGAGGACAAGGGTTTGATCAGTGGTAGTTTGATTAGATGAGCGAGTGACCTTATGTATTATGCAGAAATTATCTCTTGTCCCAACATGATATCATGATCTAAGTGAGGAGCATGTAATGAGACTCTCATCAAATATTCATCACACACACACACACACACACACACACACACACACACACACACACACACACACACAGTGCATGGCACTATCTTTGTGGGGACCTGTCATTGACATAATGCATTCCCTAGCCTCTTACCCTAACCTTAACTAAATGCCTAACCTTAACCCTTACCCTAACCTAATTCTAACCCTAATCCTAAAACTAAGTCCTTTTTAGCGACTTTGAGTTCGTGAAAAGCGCTATATAAATTCAATTTATTGAAGTTGTGGGGTCCAGCATTTTGGCCCCACAAAGTACGTACACACACACACACACACACACACACACACACACACACACACACACACACCTCTGTTTTTTGCAATCTAACTTAGGGCTATTTCATGATGGATGAAGCATACAGTCACAGGCTTCATTTTTTTAGTAAATCAGAAAGGCTTCACAGTCCAACCAGCTAACTTTATCCAAAAGTGCAACCTGTATGCCAACTCAGTGAACATAAAAATGTGGGACTTGTTTATTTGAGCTGGCAGGGAAGCTGAGCTCTCTAAAGGGTTTTGCAGGGGGAAAATATATACAGTACTCAGAGCTGTGGTGTCTCTTTTCCAGTTTGCCAATTCAGTGGTTTTAATTTCTGCGTTAAAGTTGAAAGTGTCAATTAGAGCATCCGGGGATATCATTAGTGCTCGCTCAGTCTTTTTCATAGTTGCAGGGTAAATTGAATGAGTTGTAATTGTGTGTCATGGCAGTATACGAGGTTGTAAGCTGTGATCCAGACTGATGGCACAGTGGGTTATAGCCCACATTAAGGGTGACATGGGGCTTAATTTGAGAGGGGGTAAGAGGGGATAGCTGTTGTTGCAGCAGAAACGTATGTGGATCAAAGACTACGGGAATGCAACATTTTTTTCTATCTGCTCTGTGTTGTGTAGCAGTCCTTTCACATGGCACTGACTGCCCCATTCTGTGAAATACAGAAGTTGAGAAATTGGTATATAGTGTATATGTGAATCATTGCATGTTTGTCCCACACTACAGCTGCCGAAAAGGTGAGCCAGAGGTAAAAAAAACCAACAGGCTCAGCTTTATTTAATCTCTCTTTACAGTTTGCACCTGGTCAGCACACCTTAAAGAATGAGGGTGGTTATTAACTGACAACCAGTAGATTACTTCTTTGAGGGAAAGACCCCAGTTGGCCCTGGTGAGGTTCAAAACCAGAAACTGCTGTGAGGTGATAGTGCTAACAACTGAACCACCAAGTTACAGTAGCGGTTTCTAGAAAGAAAATTAGCTGTTTGGCATCATCCTCAGAGTGTTTCTCAAGCAAAAGCAATTAAATTCCAATTTAATACCCAACTTTTCCAATAACCATCAAACTCTAGTCATTATGCAATATTTTATAATGTGGTTACATATTATAATTCTGTGGACTGTATATATTGTATACACCAAACACATTGTACACCATTCGCTATGCCTTGAGATTACGTTAATGAAAAATATAACCATAATAATAGGTGACAAGGCAGATCTCTGGAGTAGCCCAAAGTCCATTGTGACACAAGGACTGAATGGCTCGAAGTAATTGCCCTGGTACACCATAAACCCAGAGGAAGGAGTGTGATAAGTGGTCAATGTTTGGGTGTAATACTTTATAAGACAGGTGATGCTTGATTAGTGGATAGATGGACTGTGACATTATGCTAGTGTCATTTATGTTAATTATCATAAACATTTCATTCATAGTACTAACACTCAGTGCTGGGCAACTGTCTGTTACCATAACTTTCATTGAAAACACACACACACACCTCTTAGACTAAGGCTTGGATCGCTCATTGACTTGCAATTAAAAGAAAGAGCCTTCATTAGTTAGGATCTCACTCCTCAAAAGATACCAACTGTGTGCATGTGTGCATGTGTGCGTGCATGCGTGTGTGTGTGTGTGTGTGTGTGTGTGTGTGTGTGTGTGTGTGTGTGTGTGTGTCTGTGTGTGTGTGCATCTCAGAGGGTTGTTGTCTGAGACATATGCATCTAACCATTCAACCGGTCTTCAACACAAAACACACCCACAAAGGCGTATTCATTAGCAGGAGGGGTACCATTCCCCGGCACTTGGAAACTCAGTGGAGCGTTCATGGCTGTGTCTGGATGTAGAAAATAAAAACATATTGGGACAAATTCAAACGAACAGAATGGAAGAATGCAAGCGGAACATTAAAGAGCATTCAAGAACCGAGCGTTAGCAAGAGACAATCAGCTCCGGTCAGGGACAAACAGGATCAAAAATGAATTGAGGCAGAGAGCACAGGCATTTTTCAGGCTAGAAATTTTACAACAGTGTTCAGTGGCAAGCAGAACATTAAAGCGTAACTCTCGCCAAAATTCAACCTAGGGACTGTACCCAAGTCAAACTTTCGTTTAAAAGCATATTTAGGACGGAATTGCCACTTTTAAGATTTACCGTATTTTCGTTTTTCGGTCAAATGGCCTTTTGAATGGGAGTGCTAGGGGCACTTTTATGCTAGCCTCAAAATAGCTGTTTTTAAAACACTAAGAAGGATCGACACAACATGAAACTTTGCTCAAAGTATCACCAGGGGCTCTACACCTTAACAAAAGCATTGAGAACATTGTTTGTGTACCCAGAGTTTACTAAAAAGAAAGGTTTTGAGCAACTCACCATAGGTCTTGTTGTTTCCGGCCGCAGCCATTTTGTCAGTCAAAAACAATCGATTTCCGAATGCAACATAACAGGGAGGAGAGTAAAGATGGAAAGCTCCTAAAGCTTAGTTCCATATAAATGCACGGATTATTTCTTGTTGTTATTGAAAAACAATATTGACCTCGTAGTTGAAAAAGGAGCCTCAGATGGAGTCTGTTCATTCGCATTCGGATATCGACTCGTTTTGACTGCCGAGGTGGTAAAAGCCGGAAACAACAAGACCTACGGTGAGTTGTTCAAAACCTTTCTTTTTAGTAAACTCTGGGTTCACAAACAATGTTGTCAATGCTTTCGTTAAGGTGTAGAGCCCCTGGTAATACTTCGAGCAAAGTTTCATGTTGTGTCGATCCTTCTTAGTGTTTTAAAAACAGCTATTTTGAGGCTAGCATAAAAGTGCCCCTAGCACTCCCATTCAAAAGGCCATTTGACCGAAAAAACGAAAATACAGTAAATCTTAAAAGTGGCGATTCCGTCCTAAATATGCTTTTAAACGAAAGTTTGACTCGGGTACATTCACAAAAAGACCCTAGGTTACATTTTGGCGAGAGTTACGCTTTAAAGAGCAGGAAGGACGAATAATGACAGAACTCTCTCTCTCGCTCTCTCTCTCTCTCTCTCTCTCTCTCTCTCTCTCTCTCTCTATTACTAGTTTCCGTAATTACTAGTTAAAATACATTTTATGTCAAATCCAAATCATAATTTGGGGATTTTTTTCAGAAAGCACAGATATATCTGACCTTGCACTTTATAATGTGGACTACATGCACGCATTGTTTTCTGTCAATTCCTCAGGGTGTGAATCCAGCAGGGGAATGGCAGACTCTGCCACTTACAATTGAAACTGCTAGCCTATATAAAGTGGTGCATGGCTGACCATGAACAGCATCAAAAACCTTTGGTTCAAGTAACTTTAATCCTGCATACCAACCTCATATTGGTCAACTGTTTCTCCAATCCATAGCCCTATATCGCCACACCATTGAACCTATTTGAATCAACACTACCAACACTGCAATATTACAACTGTTGTCCAATGATGTGAGCGTTCGCAAGTTGGAGTGGGAGTCATTCCTATCTCTGCCATCCATCCTATATGACATGAATGCGTAATTATGCTGAGTTACTGTTTTACTGTTCACCTACATGTAGCCTTGTAAAATGTAACATATGTTGCATTTTATTTGAAATCCCTAAATTGTGGACAGAACCTTAGCAAAATTGAACAGCTGCCTATTTAAACAGTGTTAAGAGAGAGATGCCAGAGGAAGAGATAAAGATAAGCACATAAACCATCACTAGTGCGTAAAGATTATCACGCCATTGTTAGGGCAATGTCTCCCCTCTCACCCCTCATCAAAACCAAGCTCAGTATAATGATGATGAAGCTCAGTATTAGTCAAGAGGGCAATATTTTCAATGCGCCAGGTTGACATTTGTTCAACGCCCTGAATCATGGCGTTGAACATCAATAAGTGGATTGTGGCCGTGGCAGATGTTACAGCACACGTCATCCAGTAAGCAGCATGTGCTATCGATGTGGATGATGATCAGGTTACAGTAAATACGACGGATGCATAAAGTGACGGTAATTCTGTAATACAGACACCTGCGCCATGTTTATGCTTTACTTGAGTGTGCCCCTCAGTTGCCTGAGATTCCTCAAGTCGAGCAGTAGTAGTTGTTTTTTTGTCAGTCAGTGTGCAGTGTACGTCTGGGGACATTTCAGTCCTCTGAATGAGCTGCAGAGTGAGCGCTCCTCTTCGGTACACTGTACTGCCCGGAGGAAGAGAGGCCTTGCCCGGTCAGGCTCAGAGTAGGCTTGGGACAGTGTAAAAAATATCAAACCGGTTTCATATCAAGCCAAACACAGGACCAGACCGATAAACCAATTTTACCACACTTGTCTCAGCTGCTCCCGAGTGAGACTGATGAGAACGTTCATAATGAGAGTGTAGTGACTCCAGACCACATGGTGGCGATAATGCATCTCTAATCCATGACTTTTTACCTGCAGTGAGCTCGCAATAACCTCTTTGTTTAGGTGTTTACACCTTTCTAGTCAAAATTTTCAGCTCACCTCTTTCCTCTGTAATGTTTCATATATAGACCGCAGGGGCGTCGGACTGGGGGGAAAAATGGGACTGAGTACCCAGGGCCCTCATGTGAGGAGGGCCCAAAAACATGCTAGAATGAATAGCTGTGGATGCGGGGAGGGGCCCATAGAAAATGCCTTTCTACAGGGCCCAGAATGTTTTGCTACGCCCCTGATAGACTGCCATATATCATCTTGTCACCCCCGCAAAAAAAAAAACTTTCTGGTAAACAAACATGCACTGTTCCCACCGCTACTGAAACGTGATCTCCTCATTGCGCCGCTCAGCTCAGCAGTAAGTGCTAGGGCTGAACGAAATCGTATGTTAAAACGCGATTTCCTAATCGCAAAGGCTGCGATTTGGTCACATGACTCGCGAGAGCAAATCAGTCTGCACTCCGCAGAGAAAGCATCAACTTAGCATGCTAACGCTACACTGTACCTTGAGCTGATTTCTGTCATTCAAACAACTCTGAGTTGTAGTTTACAACTTTTACAGCCATTTTAATAAAATGAAGGGTTTTATTCTGGTTCGAGTCCATAAGTGCAGTTAATGGATACAGACACGCAGAACTGAAGGCTCGGTTGGCAACTAGCTCTGATTAGCGGTTAGCTCCGGTTAGCGGTTAGCTCCGTTATAAAGATATGAGTGGAGGAGCTGCCACTGAGAGGGGTAACAACCAGACTGATAAATGACGTTCGGGGAGCTTTCACAGCAGCGTGGCCGCGGTGTTTCAACAGTTTTATTAGTACAGTTAATCCCACGGGAAGAACACCAGCAACTAGCTAACGCAACGATAGCCTCTCTGAGCAAGTGCACACGGCAGCACGCAACTTCACGAGGGGGAGGGGCTGGAGGCAGCTCCTCTCTGTGCACTGTCAAAAATTACACTGTTGTGTGTGTGTGTGTGTGTGTGTGTGTGTGTGTGTGTGTGTGTGTGTGTATATATATACTATATTTTTACTTTTTTAACTGTCTAGTGTGTAATTGTGTGTTGTTCATACTATAAAATGATTTGTTGTTTGTCTTTGTTGAATAATACAGAAGACAAAGAGCTTAAAAAAATAATCGAATCGAAATCGCAATATTTGGGAAAAAAAAAATCGCAATTAGATTTTCAAAAATCGTTCAGCCCTAGTAAGTGCGGTCAGAAACTACATCCATGGTCAGAAAGTGTCAAACTGTCAGACACTATAGTGGCTCCATTAGTTTGTTTATAAACATACATTATGTTAATCACGTTGTCGTATTAAGCTACCAGTTACTCCATATTAAATGACACTATACACTGAACGTTAGCCCCTAAATAAATGTAGCAAGCGAAGCTACAGCAACATGGCCAAAGTAGTTTACAAACTAGCTATTTTTGTTTCTACATGCATGTACATGACATATCGGTGTTTGGCGGTGGCATCAATGATGCTCAGCAGTTTATTGCTTAGATGTGGTGAATTCACAGCAACTTAATACAATACAGTCTCTTTGGTGGCAGTAGCTTAGTCCGTAGGAGTTGGGTTGGGAACCGGAGGGTCGCAAGTTCAAGTCCCCGTACGGACTAGGGCTGTGCGCGATTGAAGAAATTCTTAGTCGACTAACACTCATTCAATTGTATCGACTAATCGATTAGTTGATTTAATCGACAGATCTGTAAATCTGAGTTTCTCCGCAAAGAGTCATGCAAAAGCACCACTTTAATTCTTGCGTTTGCCAGAGATGTGCTCGTACATTTCTTGGAAATAAGTCATTCAGCATGAAAAAAGCATAAAACATGACTAATCGACTACAGAAATCTAAGTTGACTACCACCAAAACGACCGATTATTCGACTAATCGACTAAGAGGGAGCAGCCCAAGTACGGACCAAAGTACGGAGTGTGAAATGGTAGCTGGAGAGGTGCCAGTTCACCTCCTGGGCACTGCCAATGTACCCTTGAGCAAGGCACCGAACCTCCAACTGCTCGGGGCAGTCCCCTCACTCCGACATCTTAGTGCATGTGTGTGTATTTCAGGCCTGTGTGTAATCAGAGTAACTTTACCAACAGAGTAAAAATGTAATTTCCCCTTACGTCTTCTTCTCTGGCTTTTTGTTGATATCCTGTGTCGGCAAAAAATATTAGCGTAGTTAACACGCATTAGCTTGGACGGCTAACTTGGCTTGTTTACTATATTACGTGAACGATGCTGTCACACTGAACGTCCTGCCGAACCCCGTTTAAAGATTTGACAGTTCAATAAAGCGTTGCTTGATAGTCTACATGTAAAAAAAGGAATGTGTGATGTGTTTATACTAACACCAAGTCAGTCTTTGCAACTGACCATTCAGTTTATTTACAAGCCGTAAAGCCGTCTAACAAGTCACGCTTATAATGCTATGCATGCACACTGTCACAAACAAAACAGGCTTATGGAACAAAACGAATAGTTGAATATTTGTATTTAACTGCCGAATCCAATTTGAATAAAATAAAGTAAGAAGGTCCTGTGTTCTGGACTAGAGAATATTTCTTGCATATCCATGGTCAAACCAGCTTATTTTATTTAAATATTCAGACATCGTCACCGAGACTTCGCTCTGCTCTGCCGGTGTCTGTCTCCAACTTTAGCAGCAGCTGGTTTGACCACGGAAATGCGAGTGACGGTGAGCTTGACCGCAGTCTGTTTCTGTGAGAGTCCACAGTGTAATGTTTCAAGATGCACTCATTAAAGTTAATTTGACTGCCAAAACAGTTAAAGTCCTTCTTACATTACACAATAATAGAAGTCATAATTTTGAAGAAGTAAAAAGTTTTGGATACATTTTTACTTCTTCCAACCATATATTAAATTAAGAGTCAATGCAGAGTTACATATTGCAATAATATCATAATCCTACAATGAATCACTATGAAAACAAAACTTTCTAGATGTGTTGTTACTTTGGCCAGGTCATCATCAAAAAATCGAATTAGTACATTCATGATTTTGTCCATGTTGACATTAGTTGCTTCATGTACATTTATTAAAAACTTTGCATTGTTTAGCTTTTCATATAGCTAGACGTATAAACTCTGGGACAAGGCTGTTATGTTTAAATAACTGCCATGCTAATTCCAAACTGACAGCTTTGTCAAGGCAGTTTTGGCTTCAGATAGCTTTTACACAGTGGCCATCGTTAATGACAAATCGTGTTCCTCTATGAATGTGCACGCACGTCGTATTGTTTATATCACAAACACGGTCAGTCAAGGCGCAGTTGCAGCGGTAGCGGTAGCCGTCATTGCCGGTAACGTACTCGTATGACAACAGTGCACGAACCAAAGCTTTGTGACTAGCATCTAATGACTAGCAAGCACTTTCTTACTGCTGCTGCCATACAGTATCTTCCTTGAACATACGCTGCAGAAGCAAGCACCCAGCTCCCTCAAAAATGAGGCACCAAGTGCTAAACGGCTTCCTGTCTCCACCCTTTTCCTCTTGTCCTCTATCCATGCCCAGTGTCTTTCTCCTTTTTTAACTCCTTTCTCAACTAAAGCTGTATCTACATGCTCCAAGTTTGAACTTTGCCTCCATTTTTTTTTAGCCATGTTACCGGTTACCACGGAGACCACACCACACTCGCTTTTCAGCAAAGACCCGCCCTGCTTTGCATCTGATTGGCTAGAACTTGTTTCATTGGTAGGTGGAAGTTCGATGATTGGTTAAACCCAGCACATCAAAAACAAATCCCATGTGGACTTTTAAATTTATTTATTTTTCTAAAATACGCCATACGTCATACGCCAGAAATCAGGCACCAGGCCCGAGTACTTTAAGCCCTGCGTTAGAGCTGCGTTCCTCTCATATGATTGGTATGTGAAATCAATTGACTCGAAAATATTAAAGATGCAGTAGGTAAGTCTTAAAAAACTAACTGTCTAACTGCGTGTCAATCACTGCTCAGGCACATGCATATCATAGCGTTCTCCCCTCCCCCTTCCCCGCTAGAGCCTGGATCGGGCCGAATTTTTCCGTCCGAACTCGGCCCGAGCCCGACAGAGCCGTGACCGAACCCGGCCCGAGCCCAACAGGCATTATGATATTTATGTCCGAGCCCGACCCGAGCCCGACACAGTTAAAATCTCGTTGAATTCTTTCTCATACTAATGACACATGTACGTTTGTTTGTGTGGAAAGCCCGCTTTTATTAAGCAGCTGGAAGGCATTCGGAAATGTCAACAGATGAGTGCATCAGCGCACACGGGGGAACAAGCGCACGTTAATAAGCTGTTTAATTTAAAATGTTCAATGTGTTAACCTTTCCTGCTTGCTTCGATTCCGACCGTGATCAGAAAACCAGGGGAGACTCGTTACCTCCAGGGCTGGGTTAAAATCCCGTTTCTGGTGAGCAAATGAATGAACTTGGTTTTCAGTCTGGGGTTTATCTCGGACACCGCACACACTGTGTACAAAACTTAAACTTATTCCACCAACTCTGCTCCAGTCGCATCTACACGTCTGCTTCCTCTTTTCTCTATCTCTCTTCTGCCCACTTTACACACACACTGAGCTCTCTTAAAGGAGCCGCAGCACCATTTTACAACAAATGCCATATCGCGCTGATGTGACCGAGCCCGGCCCGAACCCAACCATCATTTCTAAATATCTGTCCGAACCCGGCCTGGCCCGTCGGGTACCGTCGGGACCCGTTGAGACCCGTTGGGACCCGTCGGGCTCGGGTCGGATATCCATGCCTTATTCCCCGCGCACAAGCTGCAGAAAGGTTTCCCACTCTTCCCCCCTCTTCACATGCACTTGGCCAGATTCACAGGTGAGACAATTGGAGCATCTCAAATGCAATGGCGGAGAAACAACCACCACAACTAAAACTCCTGATTCCTACAACAAATGCTTACACAGCCAAGACAAGTAAGAAAAATAGGACGGATGAAAAGATTGCAAAGAAGAAAGAAGTCAAATCGAGCACGTAACAAAACTCGGGTGAATATTAGAGTGGCTTTTCAGAGGTGGCGTGAGCTGCAGGATTTTAAAGATCTGAAGAACGATGCAGATGTGCCACATTTCTTCTCGACAGGTAACGTAATTACCATGAATGATTTATCTTTCACTTGGTTATTTGTAGTCAAAAGCCCACAAAGCTAGGTTGGTGAGGATAATAGTAACGTTTGCACAGTGGTCGGTCAGATATGATGCTGATACGGCTAACGGTAGCCTACTAGTTAGCATTGTTTTACTGTTGGTAAGTTAACATTGTGTTAGTGTTTAGTTATTGAAAATGTTGTCTGACATGCCTAGGCAGTTGTGTCAAAGTCCGGGTTGCACGGTAAATGAGCGGTCAGGTGATGCGTTTCGATTAGCGCTAAAATGGATGCTGAAGAGGTGAAACACACGCTGGCCCGGATGGACTTATTTCTTTGTTCCAACTTCCAAGTGGCCTATAGCCTACGTTAGTCATGAAAAAATGATGTTAAAAAATGTATAAATGACTCATTCTTGACAAAAGACAAAAGAGCTGTGTGCATGCACACATTTGAATAATGATGGCCAGTAAACGGGTTGGGTTTTTAAAAAGCTGTCAATCAAAATGTACTTGTCGGGCTTGGGCCGAATTCTGTCGGGTCTGGGCCTTGTCGGGCCGAACTTTTAAGGCCCGATTACAGCTCTATTTCAGATGATGATAATCCCATCTGACATTTCACTGCGTGTTTGGAGTTGTTGGAGTTTATTTGTAATTATATTGTATGCATCGCTACAGATACCAGGAAGGTTCTTCAGCCATTACATCGATTCCATCGAAACGTCAGAGGAGAAAGCATTCTTTGCCGGCAGTTTCCACTATTTTTGGAGATTCACTTTCAGATAGGTAAGAACATGATTGTGGTGTGTTTATACCGGTTGTATTTAAGGAATGTAATTACATTGTTTTGGTTGGGCTCTGATTATGAACATAATCACAGTAGAACTTGGGGCCAGTTGACTAACATGGATTTGATATTCTATATGACAATATGTCCTTGCATACAACTTCAATGTGGAATACATTTGTATTCTTGAAATTTGGATGAAAGAATGTTGGACATCTATAATTCTCTTCAGAGATGATGACTTTGCTGGAGAGGACCTGGGACTCAGCTAAGGCTGAGGAAACAGCTATACAGGTTTTGGAGGAAAGGTAGGTTTGGTTTTGATGCTATGCTACCCTGTTCACACAGCAAACAACATATTGTATGCATTTGAACCACATGTATCGGTCTTAAAATCTGTGTTGCTGTACCTTTTTGAAGCATGTCATCGTTGGACATTCAAGATGACATTGATGAAAACCAATTCAATGACATTCAAAATTCTGTGTACGTAGAATGCATATACTTTATTCACAATTTGATGTGTTGAGTGTCATTGACTAATATTTGTGTCCTTCATAGTATTAACTGGGCAGAGGACAGGACATGGACTCCAGGTGAGGAGACAGGGGATGTTTCAGCATCGGAGGAAGAGGACACAATTATGGAGGATAGTGATGATGACAGTGATGATGAGGATTACATCCCCCCCCTTTATGTGTTCGGTGAGTTTGTGACTAAAAGTACTGTGTTATGAATTATATTCCTTTTTTTTTTTTTACTTATTTCTTATTTATCGTAGACAGTCAGCACAGACATACATGGTAGGATAATGAAGTATCTGACCGGACAAATTATGTTCCTTTGTCATGGTATTTCCTATTCCTACAGCACTGGTGGTGCCATTACAACTAAATTATGTCTGGAAAATCTTCAGTCCATCAGTATGGAGGACACCGTACATGATGCTTCAGACACAGAGCCACAACAACCACCTGTGCCTGAAAAACATCAAGTCCAGAATGAGGACGACATCGTTGGTCAACCTGCATCTATAACAAACCATCTCTGCTTAAAACGGCTTGCAGAGTATCTGTTACTGCCAAACCCACTGTGTACAGCAAAAGACCCACTGACATCTGTGGAATGTCGGGCTCCTGGACCCTTCAGTATACAGACCAAGTCAAGGGGAACAGTGGTCATCATGCAGTGGGTATGTTAAAACTATATCTTTTTTTCTTTTTAGAAGTTAGTTTTAAAAACAACCTCTAATATGTTGCCTTTTTGTCATGTGGGTTCCAGATCTGTCCTAAAAATCAGTGTGTCTGGCAGTGGAACTCTCAGCCTACTTTCAAGTACAGCATGCAAGCTGGTGATCTCATGTTGGCATCTAATATTCTTCTGTCTAGAAATAACTATGCTAAAGTTGCACTGCTCTTCAAGCTCTCATGAACATGGGGATTGTTGAGCGCTCTACCTTCTTCAGAATACAGAACTAGTACTGTGTGGATAGCATCAAAGACTTTTGGGATGACAAAAGAGCAGAAGTAATTTCCAGGCTGCATTCAAAGAACAACATTGTAGGTTTGGGTGAGTATAACAGTCTTAGCACACCTGGCAACTGTCTCTAATCTGTGTCCACTGTGTTGTCTTTTGGTTTGACAACAAATATCTGTGTCTTATTACTCGGTTGCTCATAGCTGACGGTCGTATGGACAGTCCTGGGTTCTGTGCTCAATAATGCACCTACACCGTCATGGAAAATGACACAAAAGAAATATCTGTTGTCAACATTGACAAGCGTGACACACAGAGGAACTCTGTGATCATGGAGAGAGAAGGGTTTGTCAAAAGTTTTGACAAGCTCTGCCAGGAGGTGAAACTCACTGAAATATGCACCGATGCCCACACCCAGATATCTGCTCTCTTCAGTAAGTCCTTATTATTTGAACTCTGTGCAACTTTGATAGTTGTATATAGCATGGCTCTCACAGGAGACTTTCAATAACAATCTAAACCTCTGCAGACAACACTCATACTACTTGCATTACAGCAAACGATGGCTTCACCATGCTCTGCATAACGTGATCAAAGAATTAATGATATTGTATTATTTGCTGTAATTTTGTATACAGATCCAAACAGAGGGAAATACAAGAACAGCGGAGTGCTCCATACTCTAAACATGTGGCATGGATCAAAAAACCTGGGCAAGAAGATCCACGCAGTGAGTGTTTCTGAAAATGACGATATAACCACTGAAACCATGGATGTGTCACTCAATTGTTTTTTTGGGGGTTTTTTTTGTTTCTAGGCAGGCCAGCGAAGGAGTTGTTCCATCCTTTTGCAGTGGAACAAGGACATCTGCAATCATTTCTGGCACTGCTGCAAGGTGGCTGGAAACTATGATGACTTCTTTGTAAGTTGTTTGTATTCACTTGTACAGTCTCTGTGCATGTCTATATGTGAATTTGCAGTGTTTGATTTCCAAATTGTGTTGGTCACCTCTCAGTGTGACATTCACTATTGTTTTAGTAAATGTTATATTTCACAGGTATGGAAATAAAGTAATGTCTGACGAATGGATTATACTGCTTTCTCTGAATTAAAGTTACATTCTGTTCTACTTCAGGACATGTGGATTGGCTTTTTACACCACATTAGAGGAGGAGGAGACACAGGAGAGCATGAGTGGGCCCTTGATGCCTGTCAACATGGTCCTTTGGTTGATGACTGAGATAAGGAGTGGATACAGAAGGGCTCTGTGGCTCATGAGGCTTTATCAGAAATTGTCCTCAGTGAACGCTGGCTCCAACAAGTCCACATGTACTTGCACTACAGGTATTGTTCGATGCAGAGTCAAAGTTGTTATCTCAGGTTACTGCCTGCAGAGTCACTATATGCATACAGCATAGATGCAAGGCAATGAATAAAGAATAATACAGGTTTGTAGTTAACATACTAGTCAGCCTTGGGGGAAGATGCAGAGAGGTTTAAACATGACTTTGTGGACGTGTTCCCAGTACCCATAGGTCAGGACTCAGAATGAATTTATACAGTCAGACTTTTCCTACTGAATTCCTAGGTCAACGGCAGAGCTGGAGTCATTTCACAACCATATTTTGATGTATGCCAGTAAGCGCTTCAGCTTCAGCCCTCCAGTCTATGAAGCACAAATCTTACTGGCTGCCCTGGACTACAACCACCATCTCCACAGACAACCAAAGAGAAGACCTGATGGCTCCATAGAGTAAGTTATGAACATGTTATCAAGTTGTGAATGTATAATGGGGTGTGAATTTCTTCAAAGATGCATTGTGATCATCATATAGTAAAAGCATGATGCACAAAGCAGGAGTTTGCAGGCTACAAATGCCAATGCTGGCTCCATTTCCCCCTTTATATTATCCTACAACAAGATTATCAAAAACTTGTCATATTTGTTTTTTGTATTTCTGTCCCATGTCAGATATCGGAAGCTCTTCAATAAGAAGTCTAAGTGGAGCTTGTACACTATAAAAGAAGACAAGGACTATAAATACATTGCAGATCTTCAGAGGGCTGTAGTGAGAAAACAGCTGTCCTCAGGACGTGGTCTATCTCGACGGATAACAAAAAGGCCAGATGACCCGCGTCGTGATGGAGTGCTGTCTGGTGTGCCAGCTCCAACCATCCTGGAGCTCTTGGAGACACAAGTCAGCCGGGGGGATGGGAAGACCTACATACCTTATGGCTGTATCATTGGGAAAACAATCGCTAGTATTTCTATTGCTAGTATTATTACTTTATGTTTTTGACTGCAGTCAATTGGTCAGAGTATGACAGCAAGATACCGCCTTCCCTATTCACCCTGAAAAAGTCAAAATGTTGTATTATAAGACAAGCCATGCCTCATTTAGACTACATTTTATCTTGCCAAAAACTAGTATTTCCACCAGGAAGATCATTTCTAAGTTCTAAATTCTTTATGCTCTTTCCACAGGTCACACATTGCCACAGACATAGAGACACCAAATGGACCTTGGTGTTTTCAAAGATGACCAACGCACTTTATATTATAATTTGTCAAATAAACTGTCATTTCAAAACGTCTATAATATCCTTGTTTTGACCAAGAAGGTTTATCTCCAGTCCTGAAGCATTCTAATTGCCCCCAAATTAAACTTGTATTGTTACTGGATTGGTCCTACAGGTATCCTCATAATAGTGCATGCTGAAGTGGTGAATTTGTTTCAACATCTATGTAAGAAGACACAAAGCACTTAAAAAAAAAGACACTTTATTGATTTGTAAATAATTACTTTCTATATAAATATAACACAATTATAAGCACAATATGATATATAAATAATTATATTGTCAAATTATAAGAGTCAAATACAAATTTGGAAAACATTTCATACACATATGTATGTATACAGTAGGTATAAAGGTCAAAACATCCACTGCTGAAACAACTATTATATTATGTGCAATTGTGAATACATTGTATTGAAATAAACATTACAAATGTGGTGGCTACTACTTACACGTTCGTATTCAATCCTCTGCGCTCGTAAACTCGTTACTCGAGCTATGTCCTCCGTGCCGAGGTCATCTGGGGTTCGGTGCAAACGGCAGAGACCACCTCGACCTTGCTGGCCCCTACCAGTGCCAAATGTGGTACTACCACGACGGGTCACACGTACAGCCGTCGGCCGCGGGCGTGTAGAAGGAGCCAATGGGACGTAATCTTCGTCTGAGGCCTGTGCCTCACTCTCAAAACTCTAACCACATCAACAGGTAACAGGTCATATACCACATAGCAAAGGGATAATGTTGAATAAAACGCTGAATGCTAACTGTTACTGATAGCAAACATCACCTAAATAAACAGTACTTTCGGAAACATCCCAACCTTGGTTATATCCTAAAGTTGACTATTGCTAAATAATTTGACCTAAAGTATAACCAAGCAAGGGTAATATAAAACGTATTTTATACAGTCTCACTGTTACATCTGGCTTGTTCTTACGTTGGTGTGTTCCATGCTTGTCTGTTTATTCTGTGGTTGCTGTGGATACTATACTCATGCACGGTGCTCCAGAGCTATGTGCACGTGCTTTATGTGCACAGCTCTCCCTTGTGGGGGAGGGGCTTAGGAGACGGTTTGGTCTTTAGCGGAAAGGGAGGAGGGACTGAGAGGTTGTCGATGTTCAAATTTGTTGGCAAAGTCCTGGATCTTCACAATCCTACCTACAGCATGCAAGTTTTTTTTAAATTTTTCCCTCACAGCCGCACGCCGGAGATCTGGCACGGTGCCGGAATACTTTAAGCCCTGAATATAGTTATATTGAAAGAGGTCTCAATTAATGTGGCAGTGATAACAGGTTCCAATCTCAGTGCAGACTGTTACTCATGTACAAAGTCTTGGATGCTTTTGGGATGTCCAAATAGTTTTGGCAACATAATCAGTCCAATTATTTAATTACTTTCATTCTTTACTACACTTCTCTTCTGTTTACCAGCTCAAGACCAGCTACTCATAACAGAGACGGTTTAGTATCTTTGGTTATAACTCTTTGGTTAGACGTTTACACTTTGTCTCATCTTTTTCCAACTCACTTCTTTTGCCGGCTTGAAATCCGAAATGTTTCCATCTAGGCGGTTCAGTTTTAGTTTTCTATAAGACTAACTGCCATTTATCATCTTGTCACTCAAAAAAACACATTAACTTTCTACTAATGTTAAGCAACAGTGGGCGCCGTTCAGCCGTTCGCTCTCTCACCCATACTCCCACCGCTATACTGAAATGTTAACTCCTTCACAGCGCCGCTCGGCAGTAAATTGCCATCAGACGCTACCGACTCCGTTAGTTCGTTTATATACAAACATCATATTAATCACGTTGCACAGGTTGCTAATGTCAGCTACTTTTTAATTTGCCAGAAGGTGACATAGTGACAAATGTTGGTTCAACCGGTTAGCATAAAATTAAACCGTTTTAGCCTCTTACACTGGACTGGACCAGTGAAACCGGAAATCGGCCAAACTCTAGAAACTGTCAGGGTCAAAGTTATACAAGTGTGTTTGTGACAAACTGGCCTACTGTGTCTTTCAATGCAACTCTACTTCAGTGGGGACTGGGACAGTGGGGAACTCACACATAGTATTACCAAGTGACTTTTTTACCCTCCATGTCTATGATTAATGCAGTGCACTCACACCAGATAAAAAAAGTATGTGTTTCTTCACATGCGATTGAAAAATGGTGTAATATACTAGTTTCCCCAAGAAATTTGGTTTAAGCCTGTTCAAAAAATAAATGTTCCTTATCACATGCTGCCATGCATGTCATCCATCTCATTATCGTTTGCATTTTGAGTTTGCTCTTTCTCCAGATGGGTCTCCATGCTAAGTGGGTGGATGAGCCTCATGAATTTACTTCTTTTTTTTTTTTTTGCTTGAAGAAAAGGGAAGGAACACGACCCCAGGGACAAATGTTGACAAATGACCTGCGTGTTTGGTGAAATAGGTAATTTGTGGAGGAATCCTTTTAAATTTCTATTTCACAGATTACAACCATGACCGATTGGCATGTATTTAAAGGAATAGGTCTGCATTTTGGGAAATACACTTATTTGCTCCCCAGAGACTTAGATGAGGAGATAAATATCACTCTTGCATCTGTGCGTCACCTATGGATCTTGAGCTGGGAGCTGATTAGCTTAGCATAATAAAGACTTATAAAGAAGTAGGGGGAAACAGCAAGCCTGGCTCTATCCAGAACCTCTAAATCCAGGATCAGACCAAAGATTCGTGACGAAACGGTTTAAGAATGTCGCAGCGGTCTGAATTAGAGGATGGATACCCGACCCAAGGCCAACAGGACCCGACGGGCCGGGCCGGGTTCGGACAGATATTTAGAAATGACGTTCGGGTCGGGTTCGGGCACATCAGCGCGATAAGGCATTGAACATTTTAAATTTAAAACAGCTTATTATGATTGGGCCTCTTGTGCGTGCCTGTGTTAACGTGTGCTTGTTGCCCCATGTGCGCTGATGCGCTCATCTGTTGACATTTCCAAATGCTTTCCTACAGTTGCTTAATAAAAGCGGGCTTCCCACACAAACAAACGTACATGTGTCATTAGTATGAGAAAAAAACCAACGAGATTTTAACTGTGTCGGGCTCGGACATAAATATCATAATGCCTGTCGGGCTCGGGCCGGGTTCGGTCACGGCTCTGTCGGGCTCGGGCCGGGTTCGGACGGAAAAATTCGGCCCGATCCAGGCTCTAGCGGGGAAGGGGGAGGGGAGAACGCTATGATATGCATGTGCCTGAGCAGTGATTGACACGCAGTTAGACAGTTAGTTTTTTAAGACTTACCTACTGCATCTTTAATATTTTCGAGTCAATTGATTTCACATACCAATCATATGAGAGGACGTGTCATTAGTATGAGAACATTTTTTGACTTTAACCTCTTAAAAAACACTTGAAATTCCATGCTTTTTGGTCTAAATGTCAAAGCCAAATTAAAAGTGGTACAGCTCCCAAATACTTTGATACTCTGGGGTGTGCCTGATATCATTGGAAAGGTAACACGCAAGTTTTGTTACAAGTGTCAGGGTGATTCTAGGCCTTACTGACACAGAGTTACAGAGGCTAGAATGGAGGTTTTTTTTATTTCCGTCCAAGTCATACATCTGTAAAATGACTAAAATACACTGCTGTAAACACATCTAGGTGAGATACAACACAAGGCCATAGCCACGTCTCAGCTTACTACAGAAAAAATTGAAGTCAAAAGACTCAAAAATGGATTTTATATGAATTATTTTTCTACAGGTATGTCTGTCCATTTTTCTTCGATCCATTTGGAAAGTTCAAAGAAAAATGCCAAAAAAGTGCAAAATACAAAACTTCTTAAATACAAAAATACACCCACATCAATCACACACATACTTGAAAAAACTATATACATAAATATATAGAAATAAGTAATTATAAATGGTTCAGGGAGTGCTATGCATTAAAACAGTCCCTGTTTGTGCTTTGAAACAGCTACAGCCATTACAGGGTTAAAAATGTCATCATGTTGCATGGGCTTATTTGAATTGTCTCTTTATTGGCTAAAAAGGTAGGAGGGTCTCGTAACATGAAATTGTAACTGGCTGAAGCAAATGTTGATCGAAGCCCCCGTGACCGAGATCGACTGCCGACCTCTCATTGGGCTTTCAGCTGGCTATCTCCAGCTCCCGGGAACACATTGGCTTATGAGAGGTCTTGTTTGATTCATAAGACTTCAGAGAATAGAATGGATGCCCTCAGTGGCCATTAGAAGTCTAGCGTGAGGAGAAAGACATGATACAAAGTCTGGAAATGAAAAACTGTTTACAGTTTTTTTGTTGTGATTCGGCCAGAAACTTAAAGATTGTGAGGCGAACAGCTCGTTTTGGATAAAATAGCTTGGATATTCCATTTCCTTGGACTGTTTGCAAGTTATGAAAAAAAGGTTTTTGAGACTATATCACCGTTGTGGATAAAGGGAGAATGAAAAAGGTATGAATACACACTTGACTCTGGACACTAGCTGTGCAGTCTGCTTCTGTATTACTTTAAATTGATTACAGTTGTATAACTGCTATAAATCATCTTATGCTTTGTGTGTGGGCTTAATTGCATCATGAGAGGCTAAGCTTTCAATTGTTGTGTCGCATGAGCGTATATTTTGAAGATTTAATGCTTTGAAGTTATAACAAAGTTTATGAGTGGAGGTAACAGCGACGCCACAGCAACGAAGTGTGCCATCCAAAAATGCTGCCCGATCGACACTCTAGTCTGAATCGCCCTGTCTCAGCTCGACTCAAACCAGCTGATGGTGTGGCTGCGACTCAGCTGGTCAAGTCTCCAGAGGCGACTCAGCTGGTCAAATCTCCAGAGGCTGGTTTTAGTCACCTGTTTCAACAGCCAATAGTGAAGTTATCTTGTAAAGTCAGCTACAATGAAATTATCCATAATACATTTTATTTCTGTTACAAACTGTTAATGGAGGTTCAATGAGCGCCTGCAAGGACGTACGTCGAACAAGCTAGAGAGTGACTGAAGAGAGGGAGCGCCTAGGACAAAGCTGTGAATCAGAGAAATAAGCAAGCTTCTCACTATCACTAACGTTATCCACATTCATATTTAGACTCAACAAATGATATACATTTCGCTACAAAAAGCCTGGAACTAGGACGGAAGTACAAAGAGTCGTTGCTATGAAGATGATACACCGTCTCGTCGCATTGGTGTGAACTGGCGGGTTTTAGAACGCTGCAGACTGACGCGTTGCAAGTAGTTGCAAGTTTCAACTCGTCTCGATGCGAATCTTTGGTCTGAACTGGACTTAAAGCTGTCAAATTAACAAGTTCTCTTCTTCTTTGTTTAATCTATACACGACCATGTAAAAACGAGTTGTGTTGTTACTGTTAAGACATGAGTAGTACAAAGTCTCTCATCTAACTATTGGCAAGAAAGTGGAGTGTAATTCTCAAAATGACCTATGAAGAGATAGCAAATAACATGACATCCCCGTGTCTCACTGAGTTACCGGATGTAAAAAACTGAAAAAGGGCTGATACTACCTTGGTTTGCTCAATAGAGTGCAAGCTAATTGGACTTTTTGGCCAGCGACTCTGAAGTCTGCAGAGCACATCGTTTTGAAGACACAGTATTTAGCAATGCATTAATCCTTATTGAGAATTGTTTGTGTGTGTGCGTACAGTACATATGAGGACAGTTTGACCTTTGTAATGTGGTGGAGGATAGATGGATGAGCAGATGAATAATAGATAGAGCAAATTGAAGATGTACCACCAATCCTGTCTTCAAAAATGATCTATTCCGTGACTCCTCACATTAATGCAAATGCTCATACACCTGCAAACAGGTGTGCATTACCACAAACACAAAGGACCACTCATTCAATGTACCACTATGTCTCTGCTGTAATCTGTAAATGTACATCAAGAATCCTAACAGGCAACATATTTGCAAGTCAGCAAGCAAAGTAGGTACTGTAGACATCTACAGTAAAGTGCATAAGTGCAAATATACACAGCATGGCATGGATTTGTCTGCTGCTATCTATGCTGGGTGACTCAAAACATCTGTGGAGTAAAACATTTACATTTACTTTCTACAGTACAAATGCACTCTGAATGACCCCTGCCTCTTTCTGAGCTCCTTCCTCAACATTTCTCCTTTGAAAACACTAAATGGGCTAATAAGACTACTGCAGGGACAAGAACAGCCAAGAACTGTCAAAAGAATAGTGAGTGGATTATATGAACACACAAAAATTCTTTCTTTCAAAGAAATTACAGTAATGCTGGACCCCCTAAATAGATGACATCATATCTCATTGCCTTGGTTACTCAGTCGCCCCGTTTCCATGGCGTCTCATGGGGAAGTGATTTCAAAAGCAGATTTGATTGGGTGCTGGGGCTGCTTCCCTCTGTGCTGCTAATTAGCAGTCTCATAGCTTCCCTCAGGTCTGTAGTGAAGTTGGTAGGAAACAGGCTTCCACACACACACACACACACACACACACACACACACACACACACACACACTCTTCTCCAGTGTGGTCCTGGTGTGTGTGCGTGGTCAGCGGACAACTGCACTTTTGTGCTTTTGTCATGCGAGTTCAACTTGAACATAACAGTCTCCCATTTCCTCTCTGTAGTTTCTGTCTGGTGTTTTCCTCCCTTCGTGTGTCATCATATCCCCCCCTCTGCCAAAGTTATGGATGTAATCAAGGAAACACAAAACAGAGAAAAAGCAGGAAGACAGTCAACTCCCACTGCAAATGTATGGAAACTGAATTTCGCAAAATTATTTTAAAACACTCTCCCCCACAGACGTACCCTGTTGTTTCACTCTATGATAGCTGCATCTGCAGCGTCTTTCTTCTCTACAACTCCTTGTTCACTTTCCTCTTTCCATCACTCTCCTCTTTGCTGCCTCTCCACCTCTTTATTCTAGCGTTAACCCTGGAGTTTTTGTTCACATCTCATGCTACTGTGGGCTGAATAAAAAATGGGGCTTATGTTTCCAGATACATATTTACAGTACTCTGGTGGCAAAAAACGCTGCTGTGTGTAGGTAACATTAATAATACTTAGGATTGCAAGGAAATAGGGTTGTTAATAATTAACTGACTCACCATTAACCAATAACATTTTTGACCAATTAATACTATCAGTAGTAAAAAAAAAATGTATGTCTGAGGTTGCGTTTCAAAAGTGGTTCAACATGTCCTCGTTCACTTCCTCTAAGCACTTCCCCTCGGGGGAATCCCCGCTGCCATCTTAAGTGTCGTTCCAATTGTCTGTAAAACTGAAGTGAACTTGGCGAGATCGACTCTTGGAGGGCTGAGGGAGCGAGTGAACAACAATGGTCATGCCAGAGGTGGATATCACCCATAATGCATTGCAGTTATGCATTTGGTGCAAGAAAATGCATCCATGGTTAGGTAGCAGTGATGTACAACCGCTAAAACTCCTGTTACTGACCACCAAAGAAGGAAAAGATGAATAAATGCATTTCAACTTTTTAGTTTCCTCATTGTTAGCTTGATATTTTACTGAAACAAGTTTCATAACTTATGTCAATTAATATTTACTTTATACGTTTTATTTACTAGATAGTTGTATGTGTGATTTCTTTATTTCCAACATTATCTGTATATGCGTGGGAGAAATTCTGTTTTTGCGAGACGTAAGCATTAATATGATTAATCATGATACAGATTACAAATTTCTAAATCAAACTCATGCAGCTGATTACCAAGCCTCCGTGAAATGAGTCTGCAGGTATTTATAATGTGTAAAAAGCAGTTATAATACTTTTTATAAATAATATTTGTATTGCACCTTCCATACAAGAAATAGGCCTACTGTGCAATAGGGAACTTGCATGACATAAGCAGAATGAACATAAAAACGGGGATAGAATGCGATAATTAATAGAAAATAAGATGAATAAAACGTACTTGAACAGTAGTGCTAAGCCTACAACTGGCGGTCGATCCGTATCGTTTGGGCTGAAAGTGAACGAGGGCAGGTGTGTTCCATTTCACTCCCCTGTTCCTGCCCCGCCCACTTTCCCTCCGTGCGATGTATGCTATTACGTCACACCAAGGGCTGAGGGGAACTGAATGACTTATACCAACAGAGTCATGAGGAATCCTGATAATAATATAATGTGCCTGGCGATGCCCACAATGCAGCGACACATATGTCCTCCAGGGGTACACCTCTCAGGGCAGCCCACGAAGTGGAAACACTCCTAGTAGAGTGGCACCTCACGCCAGATACTTGCCCCATACGCATAGCTAATAACATCCACAATCCAGTGGGAGAGGTGCTGTTTGGAGAGAGCGCACCCTTTAATCGGGCCACCA
>NC_050177.1:39958037-39961103 GCF_008315115.2 Sander lucioperca
CAATACGTATCCATTTTCACTCTGCTTACGCTCCATCTTTCTTAGACTGTGGGCAGAAAAGATATGTCCACACAAAACTAGAATGTAAAACACATGTCACGAACTGCACATCGAGAAAACTCAGACACAGAATAACCCTCCAGCCAACATGTTGGCTTGTTAGTGAGGCAGTCATTGCTAACGCGCGGAGCCACCATGCGCAACTAACTTCAAACACACATACAGTGAAGTATAGCGCCTAACTAGCAGTAGTAATGTCAGCTGCGTGTTGAAACAGAGCAGCTGTGTGTCTTCTGGCTCGGCGCCTGACTGAACTCTACTTAAGACATAACAAAGACTCTTATTGTGTTCACTCTGTTTGGCAAAAAGTGTGTATACAAGCCACTGTGTGCTGCTCGTGTGAAATACGGCTGTGATGTGTCTGCCGAAGCAGACGTGGTATACAACTGTGTTGGTACTAGCACTGTACTATAAGCTAAACCACTTAAGCTACGCGAATCAGCTCGAGTAAAAGTTTGCCCTGCCGCTGTCATAACGCTCCACATAAAATGCTTAAGCTGCTTTTATCCTTCTAGAGGAATGAAAGGGGGGATGTCAGCACATAAATTATAATTAGATGAAGTAGAGGGGAATTAGAGTGTCGTCGCTCTTAGAAGCCACAAACGACTTAACCAGAACGCTTGGGCTAAATGAGAGGCAGACGCTACATCATCATGGGGTAGGATAAAGCATCCGCCTCCTTGCCTCCAGCCTTTTTGTCTGTCTCGACTTTTCTTCATGTCTTTATTATCTTCCGAAACATGCGGTATATCTCTACCGTATGTCGTCCAGGCCTCGCTGGATCGAGCACTCTAGTTTAGCCCGCTTTGTCTATACCCTGGCCCGCATCCATATGTTCTGTATACCTGTGAACATTATCTTTTGTAACTCAGAGTTCGCATCCTGCATTTCCACCATGTGTTTTCGCATCTCCAATTGTCCGACTAAACTACCGATACTCCTCATCTCCACACAGCTTCCCCTTACACGAGCTTCCCCCTTCTTTTGAAAATAAATGCAAAACAGCAAACAAGACGCAGGACGCTTGATGCACCGCTCAGTTCAAGTGTTAGAAGCTGTTTTGCGCCTGATGCTAGAAGCCCTCCATTTGGCATATGAATGCGCATTATCATACCATGACAAGGATCTTTTTCAGTATGTGTGCCCTCCGAGAATGGCAGTTTATTTCTTATTGATAACCCTGGTTTTGACGGAGGCATGATGCATAGGAACTGGTCATCTAGAGAATCGCCTAAAAGTCTTCTGTAAATCTTGTGTTTGATATGTAGCAGCTGCCTTAATGTCGGAGGGGTTCCTCTGAAATGAGGATCCAACACTGCATCAACTGACACTAATAGATGCTGAATGAGGTTATTCAGTTATCAGAAGAATAGGTGGCATAGCATGCTATATGAGTGACCATGTGTAAATCAACTGAGGCATTTCACATACAGTGTACAAAAAGATAACAAAAAATTAGAGAGAAAAGCAATCACAAAAATACCAAAAACACAGAAGACAAAGTGATGAAAGATAGGTTTTATTAGTTCTAGTGTATTTTGTTGTGTGTGGGTGTGGGTGTGGTGAATAGATATAATCTAATCTCTAAATGTACACAAGTTAAATAAAAATTTGACGTTTTGGGATATATGCTTATTTAAGGTAATCAGAATATTGATAGCGCTCTGTCTTACAGTAAAATATGGAAACTAACTCCAGTTAATTTAGCATAGCATAACAGACTGGAACGGCAAACCTGGCTCTGTCTTAAAGTGATCATATTATGGCATTTTAAGTTCTAATCAGGCATGAAGTTTAACTTTTTTGACCACCACACACTGTGTCAGTGATGTTTAAATCCACCTTCCACAGGTACTTTTTACCAGCCAGTTTTTTTTTGCGTCAAAAGTTGAAAAACAGAATTGCTGTGACTCTATAATCCTATCCTGCCTATCATGTAGCCCTACTCGTGACATTGCGCCGTCATCAGTTCTGATAGGGGGGCCCGCCTTGATAATCCTAATAGGCCGGTGTTGGCTCGTATCCACTGCCATATAATAGAGAGATGACTGACAAATCATGAGTAGCTACGCGCACCCACAAAACAACACAAACACTGGTAATGCGCACCATAACACATGATGTTTTTGTATAAGTTCTTAAAAATAAAAAAAAATAATAAAGGAAACTTGTTTGGGGAGAATAAAACTATTACTTTAGGCTAATTAATTACTCAGGCTGAGATTTCCTATTAACCTTACCAAAAAGGCTCAGTATGCTGCAATGTTGTAAAATATGAAAAAGGCTGGTGATTTAGAAACCAAAATAATTTATTGGAATAATCCATAGAACATCTGTCATGTCATTGGCTTGTTAATCTTACATGTTAGTTAATTTCCCTATCCTGGCCTGGGACACATTCCCCAAAGGTTTAATAAAGTACTATTGAACTTAACTTATCATTGCACTACAATAACGTATCTGTCCCAATTTAGTCATCCTGTAAGTCTAATCTGCTTTTTTCTGCATCCACCGCGTGCGTTTTTGTGTGGTCTGTTCGTGCTGGTTTGTTTGTGTGTGTCCTGTGTGTGTGTTTGGTGTAGCGCGTCAGCTCGCGGGGAAACGGATCGTCCCGCCCGCTGCACGAGAGCCGACAATTTGAAACATCATCGCTGAATTAGAGTTAAGAAATGTTCCAGTGTACATTTGTTAAAATGTATACAGGTGCACGACTGTCGAAATGTTTTGCACGTTCTTTTCTGTAGTTTTGTGGTAAATTGAGATGTTCGATTCACACACACGACTCGTCTTCATATCGAAACTAGGAAATAACTTTAACCGTTCTCACTCCCGCTTGGTCATTTGCTTCACTTGGGATGCTGGTATTTTTGAGTAATGAAATGCGATAGGGTGCCCCGGCTGTCAATCAGTGTCTTCCAGTGATGCGGGCCCCTGATTGGAACAGGCCCGTAAGCAACCGTGTACCCTTCTTACCGATATTACGAATCTGATCACTCAATTCTCGTC